>NC_132894.1:2276372-2548872 GCF_030463535.1 Salminus brasiliensis | reverse complement strand
CCTATTCTTATAGTCATGCTACACCCATTCCTATAGCCTTGCTACACATATTCCTATGGTCATGCTACACCCATTTCTATGTTTATGCTACACTCATTCCTATAGCCATGCTACACCTATTCCTATGGTTATGCTACACCCATTCCTATGGTCATGCTACACCCATTCATGTAGTTACGTCTCACTCATTTCCATAGTTAAATGCGACACCCATGCTACACCCATTCTTATGGTCATGCTACACCCATTCCTATGGTTAAGCTACACCCATTCTTATGGTCATGCTACACCCATTCTTATGTTCATGCTACACCCATTCCTACGGTTATGCTACACCCATTACTATAGCCTTGCTACACATATTCCTATGGCCATGCTACACCCATTTCTATGGTCATGTTGCACCCATTAATGTAGTTATGCCTCACTCATTCTCATAGTTACACTACAACCACTACTATGGCCATGCTACACCCATTCCTATGGCCATGCTACACCCATTCTTATGGTCATGCTACACACATTCTTATGGTCATGCTACACTCATTCTTATGGTCATGCTACACCCATTCTTATGGTCATGCTACACCCATTTCTATGGTAGTGCTACACCCATTTCTATGGTCAGGCAACACCCATTTCTATGGCTATGCTACACATATTTATATGGTCATGCTACACCCACTTCTATGGTAGTGCTACACCCATTTCTATGGTCAGGCAACACCCATTTCTATGGTTATGCTACACATATTTATATGGTCATGCTACACCCATTCCTATAGTTATGCTACACCCACTTCTATGGTAGTGCTACACCCATTCCTATGTTCAGGCAACACCTATTTCTATGGTTATGCTACACATATTTATATGGTGATGCTACACCTCTTCTTATGGGCATGCTACACCCATTTCTATGGTCATGCTACACCCATTTCTATTGTCATGCTACACCCATTTCTATGGCCATGCTACACCCATTCTTATGGTCATGCTACAGCCATTCCGATAGTTATGCTACACCCATTTCTATGGTCATGCTACACCCATTCCTATTGTCATGCTACACCCATTTCTATGGTCATGCTACACCCATTCATATGGCCATGCTACACCCATTCATGTAGTTATGCCTCACTCATTCTCATAGTTACACTACAACCACTACTATGGTTATGCTTCACTCATTACTCTACAATCACTTTACGTGGCTGCACTACACCCATTTCTGTGGTTACGCTACATCTAAATCCATGGATGAATGTATTATGAACTGTGTAAAATCGCAGTAGGGAATTCCTGATCCAGTGTGTACGATATTCCTATTACGGTTGTTAGGATGTGAAACCGCTCTTGAACTGTGAGGCAAAGTCAATATTTCCTCACGGTGACGCAGTTTCACAACAGATCATTCATTTTATTTTCCAGCTACACACAGCTACGCTTACCCACGGCCCATTAATCTGGCCAGGACGTGGCGCGGTTGCAGTAAAGATGTTGCAGGCAGCAATGGAGCTTTTGTTCAGACAGAGGTGTTAAGTAATGAAGTAAATACTTCGTTATCTTACGTAGTCTAGTATGAAGACTGTGTCCGTGGCAGAGACTCAAGAGAGCTGCAGTGAAACGTCCCGACTGAGCCCCACATTTACATTCCAATAAAGCTTATTGATCACACGCCTCTGAAGTCTGCCTTTCTGCAGCTTTACAAAACTTCTAGACAACGACTCCTCATATTTTCCTCCATGAAGCTCATGTTGATGCTCAGTAGAGCACAGAGACGCTCCTTTAATAGAGCTGATATTACTGAAATGCTTCATTTTCAATAGGCAGATCTGCAGCTGAAACAGGAGCCTAGTGCAGCCCAACATTTTTAACATCAACATTTTAATAGATCATTCTCCTCATTATGACTTTTAGAGAAATGGGGTTTTGGGGAGGGGGGGGGGGTAGTGTACTATAGACCCCTGTGGCGCGGCCTAAGCTTTCGGCCTTTGTTTTCCTTCCATTACTTTTACTTTTCTACTTGAAGTCGTTCTGAAACCAGTACTTTTACACTTTACTGGAGTAAAAAGCTTCAGCTGATTCTTCAGCTTCTATAGAAGTCTTTTAAACCCTCGTATCTCCACTCACTTCTACCTGAGGAATGGATGTCAATACTTTTCACACCTTTGTGTTCAGGACACAAAGGAGAGCTTTTCTGCTCGCATGGCTTTATCTACCGAGCCCCTTCTTTTTGATTGGCTCAACAGCCAGGGCATGTTTGCTCTACAGTAATCCTTCTTCTTAAAACAGCTCTATAACTCTGCCTTTCTTAAACAGCTCTGCACTGTTGCACAACTAGCCATCACTCAGATTTACTAATGCTATGCAATCAGGGAGCGAGGGCGAAGGCCTCAGAGCTCCGGCAAAGGTGTAAACACTGGCTGGTGCCGTGTGATTAGACTAGCACTTGTTTTTGTGTATATTGTGCAAAGTTAGTCGATTCTTAAATGGATTAAATGCACTGCATGTGTCTTAAGTGTGTACGCTATATGGGCAAAAGTATTGGGACACCTGCTTGTGCATTGTTTCTTTGGCAATCAGGGGCATTAGAAAGAGCTTCTCCTGCTTTTGTTGGAGTTACTGTAAAATCTTAACTCTGAAAGCTTTCTACTAGATTTTGGAGGAACATTGCTGTGAGGATTTGATGATTACCCCTATCTCATCCCAAAATGATTTCCACAGTTCCGGAGAGTCCTTTCTGTTTCTGTTGGTAGTACTTCTCCACGGGTCCTAGACAAGCTGTGTGTGTGCATTTGCACATCTGTATCAGCGATGGGTGCGAGTTAAATTGGCTGAATGCATTCATTACAAGGGATGTCCACAAATATTTGGACATATACCGGTGTACCAGTGTTTCAGGGAACACTGCAACAGTACCTTACAGAGCCCAACAACTATGGTTCTGCAGCAGGACGTGGAACATATGTTTTCGCTCTTGGTTTCAGAGCTCTAGAGTGACATCAAACATTTGATAACAGAGGATATTACCTCACTGGCTCAGTGGTTTCAGTAGATGCTGAACAGCTACACAATACAGCGGAGCAGAGCCAAGGCCTTGCTAGCAGTCAGCCATTGTCTGAACCTAAATAAAAGACCTGTGTGTATACAGTGAGCCTGTGAACGAGGAAAGGGAGAGAAGCTATTGTGATCAGAGTGCCGCTCGGTAATCGCCATAGCTAGCAGTGCTGAGGACACGTGAGCTCTCCGATTGCGGCCATTAGAGTTACGAGCCATGACTCTTCTTCTTCTTTTCACTTTTGGGAAAGTGAAACCAAACCCTGTGACCTCTAGTGTCTCCAGTTTCTCCAGTGTCTCCAGTGTCTCCAGAATCTCCAGTTTTCAGCATGAACTTCACAGACCCCATAAACAACAGCAACTGTCTGACAGCAACAATATACACCAATAAGCCACAACATTAAAACCACTTGCCTAATATAGCGTATGGTGGTCTCCCTCGTGTCGCCAAAAAAGCTCTAATCCATCGAGGCCTGTTCTGCACAGGACCTCTGAAGGTGTCCTGCTGTGGCATCTGGAGCCAAGACTAACGTCAGCAGCAGATCCTGTAAGCCCTGTATGTTGTGAGGTGGGGCCTCCATAAGCATGACCCTGTTGCCGGTTCAACGGTTGTTGCTAGGTACTGAATTGGGATTTGGAGATATTCTGACCCAGTTCTGCACCCTTCTTTCATCATCATGATACAAATCTGCTATTAATACCCAACCACAGCACCCACTTGGCAACACCCTAGCAACCACTAAGCAACCCCATGTCAACCACCAAGCATACCATAGCATAGCGATTATCCTTCTTTGGAGCACTTCAATGTTCGTAGGTACTGACCACTGCATCCAACCACATGGGGAACCACAGCACCCACATGGCAACACCTTAGCAACCACTAGACAACCCAGTGTCAATCTCCATGCATACCATAGCATATGTCAATTGTCCTTCTTTGTTCTGACCAACAATGGAGGCAACACTGCGTTTTTACACTCCTAACGCTGACATGACACAGCAACAGCAGGCCTGACCTTGTGTGTTCTCAGAATTTACAGTAAGACCTGAAGCACCTTGATGCTCCTAGTGACGATGCTGCAGCTGTGTGTGTGTGTGTGAAATACAGTGACAGGCTTCTGAGCAATCCAACAAGAGAGGACATGTGAGCTTTATTCTCACCATCAGCACAGTGTGTGTGCATGTGTCATCCTAACCATGAACTTGGCCTGTGTTCCTGCAGGACAACTCAGCCTGGAGATGTTTGCGTAAGTTTCGGTATCAGGATGAGACTCAGAAGCAGCCCTGCTGTCATCCACTCATCATGTGAAGGAAAACCTTTTGACCCTTAGGCTTACCATTCAGTCTTTACCGCAAAACGTACACACAATATGGACCAAAGTATTGGGACACCTCTTATCTTGACTGGCTGACTGAGTCTGGGGTTGAAGATCATTCAGGTTCAGTTGATTTTTCACCAAACTTGTCCTTTAGTATCATTTCAGTCCTCCAAGCAGTCAAGCATAACTCAACACTGACACCCTCGCATTCCAGGATGACCACTGTAGGGGTGTGTAAACCCAAATCTGTGTTTGACCAGTTTAAAAGGCATGAAGGAACGCCGGGACATTAACTGACCAGTAAAATCCCCAGTCTTCAGTGTGAGATGTGAGTGGAGAAGTGGACTAAAATGGGCAGAACTTTCTCAAAACTGCAAAAAAATACATATTAGAAAGTGAAATCCTCGTAAATCTGATATAAATATGTGATATTACCCATTTTTAGATGGTTAAATAAATATAATATGATTATTGAAATGATTTCATACTTATTTTGACATGTTTTAAGTGATTTTATCCAACAAACGCTTCTTAATCCACTGGCAGACAAAAACTGAATTATTGGTGATTTCTTGATTTAAGCAAAATGATTAACTTTCAGTAGATAAAATCATCTAAAAGAAGTAAAAAATAAGTGAAAAATATGTGAATTAATCTTATAATATTACTAAAATAATCCCAAAATGAGAATTAGTAGATATTTAGACTACATTTAAGATGCTTACACTTGCTAAGTTCTTATTTTCTGTGGTGAAACACTAGTGAGGGGGTGTAAAGCCCCCCAACAGCATTGAGGAGCTGTGGAGCAGTGGAAGAAGAGCTGTGTTCTCTGGAATGATGGTGGTGGTGCTCTATGTAATAATTTTGCATGGCATGAGTTTGGGAGTTTGAGATGATGAGGTGGGGTGGTGATCAATCATCCAACATCCTGACTTCACTAACACTTGAGTCACTGAATGCAATCAAATCCTCACAGCAATGCTCCTCCTCCAGGGAGCATCTAGTAGAAAGTCTTCTTCCCTGGACAGTAGAGAGAGTTACTCCAAAATAAGCAGGATCAGCTCTTTTTAATACCCTTGATTTCAGAAGAAATGGTGCATGAGCAGGTGTCCCAATACTTTTGTCCACTCGTGTACATATTTAATACAATATGAATTTCATAAACTGACTAACTTTGCACAATATACACATGTGAGAGTATTATAGACTGGCAAAACCCTTCATCTGAGCCGAGCGGCACTGTTATTAAGGCGGAAAAGAGGCCATGCATGTCCAGCGGAGCGATGATGACAGTACCGGTTGTTATGGCAATGTCATTTAGCTACGTATGATCCATTACGTTTGACTCAACGCTGATGTAATCTGCTGGTTTTCCATGACTCCATGATTGACGAAATTAGCAGGAATCTGCTACATGGCTTCTGCTGTGCTTTTTGGCCAGAGATTAAACATTGAGCAGCTAATCCTGGAAGTGATGATTTGTAATCTGTAAAGTATGTGGACACCCACTAATGAATTCTAATGAAGAATTAGAATGCTGTCGGCTTCTTTACACTGCACCCATAGTTGACACACATATGCGCACACACATCTTGTCTAGGCCCTGTGAAAAAGTAGGACTAAACATGGACCTATTGGCACCATGCTGCCTAATGCCAGGCGTGGGCTAGTAGAGGGGTATATAAAGCCCCAGCAGCATTGAGGAGCTGTGGAGCAGTGGAAGAAGAGCTGTGTTCTCTGGAATGATGGTGGTGGAGCTGCACGTAGTAATTTTGAATGGCATGAGTTTGGGAGTTGGGGATGATGAGGGTGGGGTGGTGATCAATCTTGCACTTGTGTCGCTGAATGCAATCAAATCCTCACAGCAATGCTCCTTCAAGATCTAGTAGAAAGTCTTCTTCTCTGGACAGTAGAGACAGTTACTCCAACAGAAGCAGGATCAGCTCTTTTTAATTCCCTTGATTTTGGAAGAAACAATAAACAATGAGCAGGTGTCCCAATACTTTTGTCAATATAGTGTTTTTAAATATATAGAGATATGAGATTTATCACTCTTTCGAAACCTGAAGTCCTGACATGTGCACAGCTGAGGCCCATCACAGACGCTGTTTATTTTCAGACCCAAACACTGGCTCTAACACAGCGGACGCGGCCATGTGCTGCTGCACACTGCTCTCCGCTATCACCCTCAGCACTTCCGCGGGCCTCACAGAGGTCACCAAAATACTGCCAGCTCTGAAACGCGCTGTCCCTCGCCAGTGCGCTATCAACAGGAAACATCTTTCGCAGAACAGGAAGTGCTACTCTCTAATTGGCCCGATGTGATTCAGTGACAACTTCGTAGCAACCAATCGGCGGCGGCTTATTTTAAGAACGCCTATAAAAGCAGGGGACCCTTGTTCAGCCCGGGCAGAGAGCTGCCGAGGCCTTGCCGAGGAAAGAGCAGGGCCCCCGGGGTCGACCACAAACACACACAGAGTGTGAACAGATGCACACAGAGGCTCTCAAAGACAACAGCTCAGACTAATCCAACCACTTAACCCTTTAAATGGCACAAGGTAGTCTAAAAGCATGCTACTACATGCTTAGTAACACTGTTAAGGTTAATACAATAAATGGACAAAAGTATTGGGACACCTGCTCATTTATTGTTTCTGTTGAAATCATGGGTATTAAAAAGAGCTGATCTGCTTTTGTTGGAGTAACTGTCTCTACTGTCCAGGAGAATCTAGTTTTCTACTAGATTAGACTAGAACATTGCTGTGAGGATTTGATTGCATTCAGCGACAAGGATCTTTCCCAACTCCCAGATTTATCCCAAAAGTGTTGGATGGAGCACCACCACCATCCATCATGCCAGAGAACACAGTTCATCACACTGCTTTACAGCTCAGTGCTGCTGGGGGGGGCATGGTGCCAGTAGAGGTATATTCTATTGACAGTACTTCTCTACAGTGACACTTGTGTCAGCAATTGGTGCGACTTCAAGTAGACGAATGTATTAATTAGAAGGGGTGTCCACAAACATTTGGACACACAGTGTGCAGACCACGAATTTCACCATTTCCTATGCCTGGAAACTTAATAATTAACTAATGAAGACTAATTCATGAAATGTGTACACAACACTGTGAAAACCACACGTCTTCATTAGGCTCTTTTGATCTAACCACAATCACAGAGATCCTGTCGTTCTGGAGATAACTGTGGACAGATTGTTTCGCTACCAGTGCGATATTAAGCCCGATTCCGGCCGCTTTGTTGATCAAACCAACCGGTTCATCTTTTCATCTGCAGCCATGGCCGTCGGTACCATAAATATTTTCATCCGGAAGTCGAGCGAGTGGCGAAGACAGATTGGCAGAGCGAAAAAGGCCTTTTTTTGGTAGCCATCAAAGACGCTGTAAAAGCTCCAGGCGTCACAGTGAGATATGTATACACAGGGGCTTTCAGCAAGTGGGCCATTCTGATTACAGCTCGGCCTAAAGAGCTCAGAAATCACTTCATTAGAGCGCTACCGAGGCTGCCAGCCGCAGCAATAACACTCTATCAGCGTGGGGAAATCCGCAGGCCGTTTCATCAGTACTGTAAGGCAGCTCATCTGGAAAAGCACCCGCACCCGCAGCCGAGCCAAGAACTCCGGCCTAAAGCAGACGGCAGAGTCTCAGTTAGCTTGTTTACTGCGGCAGGAGAATGTGGGGGTTTTGGTAGGATTGCCATATTTTGTTTTTTTTTAGAAAAGAGGACACTGTGGTTAGGATGATGTGGCCGGGGGGGTTTGAGTAGGAGAGTAAGTTGTAGGACCGTGGCAGTGTGTTTATGTGAGAGTAGGATGGAGTTAAATATCTGTAAAATGAATTAATGAGCATTAATACATAACTTTGTACTCATTTATTAACATTACTAAATAGCCTTAATAACCTATATTACTAAATCATCTTCTATCAGGTGTGCCTTAAAATAATAATACAAAAATTAATAATAAAAAACACCTTTTTTATTGTATTCAAAATATATATTAAATACAAAAACAATGTAGGCTGTGGTCAGTCGGCTGTGGTGGGGAGCAGTTTGACCAGTGGTTGAGGTAGATCTACAGAGGGGACGCATTGACGTCATGTTCTCGCTGGATCATGCCCCCTTTAGTCGGGCCGAGGGGCAAAACTTTCAGCAACCGGCAACGACACAAGTGATTATCTGCTCAAGTTGAAGACAGCTGGACTGAACAGCCACCATCCATCCACAAAGAACCAACGATGTGTAGCCAGAAACGTCCAGCTAACTGAGGCTCAAATCCCACCTGTTTAGAGGATAAAGCCTCATATCTGAGAGCACAGTGTTGTTTCCACTGTTTTCAGGCTCATTTAGCAACCTGGTTCATCCAGGTTTGCTTGCTTTCCCTCTTCCTTACTAAATCTGCAACTATACTGTAACAAACGGCACAACAGCTCCTTCCCATTTTTATGTCTTAGCGTCATCCTCACTGAACCCAATCTCACAATCTTTTTGCTCCTCTGTGGGTGTGACCCTATATAGTGGCGGTTAGAAGGTGGGGCTTAAACAGACATAATTAAACCTATAAAAATCCACACTCTGAAATGCTGTGTTCCAACGCCCAGGCTGCTGCCTAGCTACACTGTTAAACGGATAAGATCCTTGAGGAGGTTTTGGAGGTTCTTCAGTTTGGGAACTGTGGAGGAACCTCTTAAGGTGCTTTGAGGAGAAAAGGATTCCTTGAAGGTTCCTCCAAACGTTCCTCAAGGATCTTAAATGTTTTTGCAGGGTAGGCTGGGTCTTCGGTTGGACCGTCACCTTCCGTCACCTAACAGAGTCCATGCCATGCCGTCCCGGTAGTGTCCTTCATACCAAGGCTGGTTGGTCATAATGTTCTGATAGGACTGCATGCTTTGATCCCTGCTAACTTACGTAAGGTGGCCTGCTGTGTAGAAGCACACCTGCAGCAGGCATTTTTACTGGACTGACTAAGCTTTGCCACGGTGAGCTGCAGTAGTAGTGGTATGTGTGTGTGTGTGTGTGTGCGTGTGTGGAAAGCATGCAGTGCCCTGACCTCAGCACAGCTCCGCTGCATGGGGGGCCCACGTGACCGCCCCAACGTACAAAACCTGCTATCATCTTCTCCAAGGTTTTTAATGCCTGCTAAAGTAAACAGAGGCATTCCACCCCTCGTTTGTTCTTGGAAAACTCTGTACAGATTGCAGAAGTCTCGCAGTAAACCGTCGGAAGAGATGAGCCGGTGTGTTTGCTGATCGTGTGTGTGATTTGATGACCATCTGTGAGTTTAGGAGTTCAGTATGTGACTATGAAACACCAATAAACACCCGCGCTCTTTTAACATGAACAGCCCAGCTCAGCCAGGAGGCATGCCTGACATTTACTTTTCATGAGGGAAAACAGGTGGATCGCCCTGAGCCCGAGCTTCTACAAACACAGAGATGCAACTGCTGTCGTCAAGATCTCTTCAGAAAGAGAGAGAGAGGAAACAGGACAGCATTTCTGCTGAATTTCTATATCACTTGACCAGGCCAATATATCTATCAGGACTGATTATTCAATCACTATAAGGCTAAAGTTTGTGGACAAGTCTTCTCTTCTAATGAAAGCACTTTAAGCTACCTCTGACACACACACAGCTTGACTAGCCCATATTGAGAAGTACAGCCAATAGAAAAGGACTTTCTGGAGCAGATAGCAAACATGAACCTATTGGCACTATGCTGCCTAATGCCAGCCGCGGGCTAGTAGAGGGGTATAAAGCCCCCCAGCATTGAGCTGTAGAGCAGTGGAAGAAGAACTGTGTGGAGCTCCATCCAATACTTTTGGGATGAGTTGGGGATGATGTCGCTGAATGCAATCAAATCCAAAATCTAGTAGAAATCTAGTAATAGGCCTTCTTCCCCGGACAGTAGCGACAGTTCATCCAGCAAAAGCAGGATATACCCTAAATGAGCAGGTGTCCCAATACTTTTGTCCATTTAGTGTACTTTGGGGAGTTGAGGATGATGACAGTTACTCCAACAAAAGCAGGATATACCCTGAATGGTTATGCTACCGGTGTCCAAATACTTTTGTCAATTTAGCGTATGAATTGTCAGATCTCAGTAGATCAGTGCCAGGAAGTCCTGAACGGCAACTCATCCCCGACTGCTAACTGCTCTACTGGTTGTTCCAGTGAAAATGTGTGATGACACTCATGTGATGAGCAACGTTCAACCCTACCGTCCACTGCTGAAACTCTTTCTGCAGGCTGCCACTTGGTCTGTATTTGTGTGTGTGTGTATGTACGTTACTAGGAACTGTACACTGCTGGGTGGCTATTGCTAAAGCTATCGCTGTTATTTTCATTTCTTTAGTCAGGCCTCAGCAATGTAGAGAGTTCACAAGAATGGGAAGTTGGATTACTCATCTAAAAGGTGAACTGGAGGGCAAAGGGTTTCCCTTACAGTCACACTCTTCAACATTGAGCTCAGTTTCTTTCTCTTTTATCAGAAAGTCTTTTTAGTCTTCAGTGTGTCACATATAGGCTGTGTAGGCCTCATGTGTGGATCCTCCATATTTCATTATTTCAGGGCCACTTCTTTTCATTTCTTGTATCATTGAAAAATTACTTTTATTAATTAAGCTAGTAAAGTAGCTGTAGTTCCATTATGAGTATGATGTAGTAATTAGCATGTCAGTTTAGTATACGAGAGTCAGATGACAGTGGAAGTGATGTGGATCCACTTACAGAGCAATTGTCCTGCCCAATTTTAGATAATTACCCAACCCACTCATTAGTACTCTTCCCTATCACATGTAATTGCATTTACATTGAAGGCATTTAGCAGACGCTCTTATCCAGAGCGACCTAGTGTTTACCCGGTAGTGTGTACTCGGAAGACAGCAAGCGACTCCAAGGAACCATTTAGACTCCCAAGGGAAGCAAGCATCAAGGAAAAGTCTGGATGCTTGTTTTCCGTGCATCCTAAAAAGATGGTGGGTCAGGAGGATGAGATTGGGTTTTGACCATTGCCATCAAGACCCCAGAGCACAACTGGCAAGGCAAGGCCAATTGTGCTCTCTCAGGCTCCGGCTGCTGATGCCAGGCAGCATGACCAAGGATCTGAACCAGCGAACCTCAGATCATAGAGGCAGCACTTTAGTCCACTGGACCACTCAGAGCCCAGACCAAGGCAAGGCCAATTGTGCTCTCTCAGGCTCCGGCTGCTGATGGCAGGCAGCATGACCTGAGCATGACCCGGGATTTAAACTCAGAACTGCCTGGCTGAGGAACCAAACCCCAATCTGGAGTTTAGCCTAGAACTTGTCTAACCCACTGTTCAGCTCTGAGTTTTTTTCCATTGCTGGTTTAATCAATGACCTTAAGATGAAGTTGAAGTCTAGCATCGCCGTTTTCAATAAACCGATCAAATTACAGAGTGATGAGCATTGTGGTGCTGTGATTTTTTGTATCACACTTCTATTGGTTTCTATTGGCCCTCAGACCCCCTGGCTCTATGTAAGGGACTCCTTAAGATAGCCTGGACAAATATCTGGTCCCTGCGAGGTCACCCAAATGGAGCGGACAACGTGGCCTCTGTAGTAGAAAAGCCTATGCATGCTTTTAGCACGCATCACAGCTCTCTCCACATCATAAATCACAGGTTACCCTCAACGCTTCGTGTTGGTTAGTGCCACGCCCCTGCGCACCTCTCAGAAGAGGAGGATGAAGAGGAAAAAGCTAACTCCTCGGTTAGGTTCAGACCACACTGATGCTCACGCCTTCTCTTGTTTTTTGTTTCGAATCTTATGGCTCAGGTCGAAGGCAGCGAAACACCACAGCGCAGTGTGTGTATCTGAGAGTGACCTGATTCTCGTTGCGCTGCGGCAGGTGCGGCCTACCAGTGTGGTATGTGCAGCTGGTGGAAGATTTTACAAGCGGTATGCACACACACACACACACACACACACACACTTACACATACACACCTACCCACACTCTCCTCTCTGTAAGGTTCATCAGCATCTCTAAGACACAAACCGTCAGCACTGCGGCGACTGTGATGTTTATCTCAGGGTTCAGAGATGAAGCTCAGGACAAGCCATCCCTCAAAACCCAGCTCTTTGTTCCGTCCTGAAAGAACATCAGGACCAGTCAGGTGTGTTTGTTATCGTCGTCTCGTTTTCTTATGAAGTGACCCGAATCACATTTTCAGCTAATGTGACAGAATGTAGTCAGAATTCATATTCATACACCGATCAGTCATAATATTAATCAAGGGTGGATTCATTAATATTAATGGGAAAGTTACACTTCTGTTTATTGCTAGAAACAGCTGGTTGACCTGCATGACCATCATTACAATGCTGGTTGACCACCGTGACCATGTTTGTTGACTAGCGTGACGATCATGATGAGAATGCTGGATGACCTGCCAGACCATCATGACCATGTTGGCTGACCAACATGACCAGTATGATCATGCTGGTTGATCTCAATGGCCATCATGGCCACACTGATTGAGCACTGTGACCATCATGAGGGTGATGGTTGATCTGCATGACCTTCATGACCATGTTGGCTGTCCACTGTTGCCAGCATGACCATGCTGATTGACCACTATGACCATCATAACTACACTGATTGACCACTGTGACCATCATGATCATACTGGTTGGCCACCTTCAGCATCAGGATCTTGCTTGTTGACCACCTTCAGCATCCTGACTACCTGGTTGACCAACTTGACCAGCATGATCATGCTGATTGATCTCCATGGCCATCATGACCACACTGATAGACCACTATGGCCACCATGAGCTTCCCGATTGACCTGCATGACAATCAAGACCATACTGGTTGATCACCTTGACCATAAAGAGCTTGCTGATTGACCAACATGATCAGCATAACCACGCTGGTTGATTTCCATGGCCAGCATGACCACGCTGGTTGATCTCCATGGCCAGCATAAGCTTGCTGGTTAACCAGCAAGACCATGACCCAGCCTATCCACCAGTATGATATGATAACTGGTTGACCAACATGACCAGCCTGACTATGCTGGTTGATCACCTTGACCATCAGGATCTTGCTTGTTGACCACCTTGACCATCCTGACTATCTGGTTGACCAACATGACCAGCATGATCATGCTGGTTAATCTCCATGGCCATCATGACCACACTGATAGACCACTATGGCCATCATTAACTTCCCGGTTGACCTGCATGACAATCAAGACCATGCTGGTTGATCACCTTGACCCGCCTGACTATGCTGGTTGACCAACATGACCAGCATAACCACGTTGGTTGATCTCCATGGCCAGCATAAGCTTGCTGGTTAACCAGCAAGACCATGACCCAGCCTATCCACCAGTACGATATGATAAATGGTTGACCAACATGATCAGCCTGACTATGCTGGTTGACCAACATGACCAGCATGACCACATTGGTTGATCTCTGTGGCCTGCATAAGCTTGCTGGTTAACCAGCAAGACCATGACCCAACTTGTCCACCAGAATGATATGATAACTGATAGACCCACTAGTCTATCATACCTAAATAAAAAGACATACACTACCTAAGGTCCTCTAAGCGTTTCAACCACCATGACCATCAAAGACCATCTTAGACCAGCTACCAGCCAAAGGCTGGATTTTTCAACTGGGAATTGATTTGATTGCTGTCCAGATCAATCACACCAGTTCAAAGGAAAAGGAGTTTCAAAGGAAAGTGAATAAGCAGGTGTCCCAATACTTTTGTCCATGTAGTTTATGTTCCATCTTCTAGCTTCCAATAGCCAGCAATTGGTCTGTGTACACAGGCTGCTGCCTTCATCTCGTCATTGCTGTGATGAACTGTCCGGCCTGCCAGATGCCAGATGCTGGGTAAGTCAGGCCTTAAGAGGCGAGACCTAGCCTGGCCTGTATGCTGGCAGATATTGCTCATGATGTTTACCTCATCAAAAAAATGCAAAACAAACAGCCTAGCGCTGCATGTAACCTTCTGGGCCCAGCTTAGCGGACAATAGGACATGGACGCCGACCAGGAGAAGATTTAAGTTGCCCAATAGGAATACGGCGCTGAGCTCAGAGCGCTATGATGTAACACTGGTTGAAAAAGCATGAGTGGAAAAAGCTGGGAGTCAGAGGGCCAGATGCTTTTGCGAGGCGCACGCTTTACTTGTTTGGAGTGGAACCATGGCAACAGAGGGGGAAACCCACACAGCTGTCGGAGAGCCGAGCATGCTGGCCCTGGAGCCGCCAGAGCGCCTGAGCTCCAATCAGAGGCCTTCACCCCGCCAGCCACGATTGGATTTCATCATCCCGAGCACTTGAGGCTTTAATGCACAGCAGATGTGTGGCCAACAGGAGTTGGCAGCGCTCTGACAGCAGAGGATGGAGCAATCCCCCCCCCCCACACCAACATCACCCAGCCCCCAAAAACCTCTCAGAGTGTCCTGGGCCAGTGTTGGTATTGGAGCCATCTCACGCTCGACATACACCAAAATAAATACGTCATTTCAGCATTAATAAAACAGATCAACACAGTTATTACCAAACATGCAGTGCTGAGTTTTAGACGTTTTAGGCCCTGATCCCATTTTCTGATTCTAACCCCAACAAGAGCTTCATCTTGTGAGCTAGTCTGAAGAACAAGGCTCGGTTCCTCCAGGGTTCTCCTGGATGCCCCCCAGTCCAGCCAGCACAGCGTGGAGGATGTGTTCAACTCCATCAGCAGCAGCAGCAGCAGCTCACCTGATTTACCATCATTAAGCCCTGATTTACCACCAAACCAGGTGTTGATCTGAGGAGAACTCTAAATAATACTAGACTCCATGAGAGAGGAGAACTTTGGAGATGTTCTAATGATGAACACAGTGATGGAGAACCACCACCACCACTTTCTGTAGGAGTGATATTATTATTAGTGTTTATTCTAATATCAGTGATTTACTGAGCAGATAAACACTTGTACTCCGTCTACGTTGCTTCTCAGCTTCTCTAGGGTCAAGTAAGTCAGGAGTGGTCACCCAAGCAGGACGTGGAGGAGCTGTAGCTACGTCTACGTGCAGCAACAGGCTATTAATGTTGTTTACAGGGAGGAATACTGTTTACAAGATGGATGAACCAGAAGAAAGCCTTTCCCTGGGTTTCAGTTTAGGCCCCGTGCACTATAATCTACACTGTACTTCGACATCAGCCTGGGGGCGGGAAAAGGGTTCAGATCGGACCCCAGAGGAGGGAAAACATCACATGAACTGTGTGTAGCTTCCTGTAGGGTAAACATAAAAAAAACAGCAGAAGAAATCAGTTTTAGAAAAGATCAAGTGCTATAATATTTTGACAAAAGTATTGGGACACCTGCTCATTTAGTCACTGTTTCTTCTGAAATGAAGCATATTGAAAAGAGTCAATCCTGCTTTTGTTGGAGTAACTGTCTCTACTGTCCAGGGAGGAAGGCTTTCTACTAGATTTTAGAAGAGCATTGCTGTGAGGATTTGATTGCATATAGCAACAAGAACTTTAGTGAGGTCAGGATGTTGGATGATGATGACCACAGAGAACACAGTTCTTCTTCCACTGCTCCATACCTCAATGTTGCTGGGGAGCTTTGTTCCCCTCTACTAGCCCACGCCTGGCATTAGGCAGCATGGTGCCAATAGGTTGATGCCATGTTGGTCTGCTCCAGATAAGCTACATGTCTTCCACATTTAACCAACTTTTGTATATTTGCTAAAGTCAGAGTTGTAGTGCTGTATTACAGCAGAGACAACATCCTGTGTCCCATTGAGTGAGGTTGTAAGCCAGTGGAGCCCAGCTGTAGCGGCTAATTATGACCTTTTCCCAATAAGTCGCTATTGGCAGGACATAAAGTTCCTGACTCCAGGGCCTTTCAGGGATCCGCTTTTCTAAATGTGAGGGAGTCCTCATCTGTGTACATCCAAGACAATAAAGGGGGTTTATTGAGATGTTGTGCTTGGCTACACCAACCCTGCGTCTCAAACTGAGTACCACCATTGTGCACAAGCCACTTTTACCCACCCTGGGGAATTAAATGGAATACTGTGTTCTGGTAATATGTGTTTGTGGTTCTAGAAACACTGGAAAATGAAGTTTGGGGCACTGCACACTGTTTGCAGTCAGCTACCCTCTGAAGTGATGCACCGGATCCTCAGAATAACGAGGATGCACAAACATGAGCCAAGCGAGCTCAACACTCGTGCACATTGACATCACATGGAGATCAGGCTAATACTGAACCTACAGGGGCAGAAGATGGCATCAGAGGAAGCAGCACTAATATCTATGCAAATGTTTGTGGGCACCCCTTCCAATAAATGCACTTTTTTGCTGACACTGATGTGCAAATGCACACGCACAGCTTGTCTAGTCCATGTAGAGAAGTACAGCCAATAGAATAGGACTCTCTGGAGCAGATAGTAAACATGAATAAACCATACCAGGCGTGGGCTAGAGGGGTATAAAGCCCCCCCAGCAGCATTGAGCTGCAATGTTCCTCCAAAGTCTAGTAGAAAGCCTTCTTCCCTGGACAGTAGAGACTGTTTTTAATCCCCTTGATTTTGAAAGAAACAAGAAACAATCAGTGAGCGGGTGTCCAAATACTTTTGTCCATTTAGTATAGCTCTGCAAAACAAGTCATTACGTCAAGCTCCTGACAAGCGCAGTAAATCGTCCCCATTTTGGCCCCTGTTGCTTTTGTACAAGCACACACACACACACACACACACTCTCACACACACACACACAGAGGCTGAGTCACACTGTAATCATATTGTCTGAATTTTATCTGGAGCGCTGTGACCAAAGAAATGCAGCATGCATATTTGTATTCTTTCATCCTTGCTTTGCTGGCTGAAGACACAATTCCCTCCGGAAAACCCCCAAAAAAAAGCAAAAAAGGAAAGAACCGGCGGCACAAACCCAATCAGAACTTATCTCAGTCATCACGGCGTGCCAGCGAGTGCAAAACAGACTTATCATGCCCATGTGGAGTGTTTCAAGGAAAGTGCTGGAAGCTGGAAGGTGTGTGCACCCACAGAGGGAGAGGCAGTACCACTGTGTGTTAGCCTCGCATTGCGCAACTGCATCTGCAGCTGCTACCCATAACAGGCCACACTCCTACAGCGAGAGGCATCGCTGCTGTAGTGAACTGCAGGGGCTTGCGTTTTCCCATGCCCCCGCGCCGGTCTCATGCCTCTCTCTCTCTCTCCGTGTCGCCGAACTTCTTCTCCTCGGCCTTAAAGCCGAGACCTGCCGAGACTGACTGCCTGTTGGCTGGCTTTACCGCTAACGGCCTCAAACAATAGGAGTTTGGGGTCGATTTTCTGCGGCCAGAGAGTACGACATAATTGTGGGGGAGGACAGCGTGAACTTCCACTTGACAGGAACAGCAACAAAAGCAGCAGGTGCTGCTGACTGACAGAAAACCACTAATCAGCACTTTGCAATAACTCCTTGTTCCACTTCTGCTAAAACGGCTTTTCACTGTGGGCCACTGCAGCGTAGAAATCTTGCACAATAGACCCAAACACCTCAAGTTCTGCTTCCGATAGGGCCACGTTTGGAGGTCCTGAGTGGTCAGGACCGGCTCAATTTAACCCTTAGCTCAAATGTAGCCAAAGGGGCACGACAGGTTTGTTGTTTGAATTTGTGGTTTGGTCAGAAATTCATATTTGGTGGACCTGCTCTAGTGAAATAACAGCCTGGTCAAGATGGTTCAGCTGGTTGACCAGCTTAGCGTCTGACTAGCATGGGTTTGATGGTTCAGCTGGTCTACCCGCATGACCAG
The DNA here is from genome assembly GCF_030463535.1 of Salminus brasiliensis. NCBI lineage: Eukaryota > Metazoa > Chordata > Actinopteri > Characiformes > Bryconidae > Salminus > Salminus brasiliensis. The sequence continues at coordinate 2,530,671 of NC_132894.1, read as the reverse complement.
CCTGACCAAGTTAGTCAACCACTATCCACTAACCATCAACCAGCATGGCCTATCAGTCTGCTGGTCCATTAGTAAGAACAAGGTTGTCAACCAGCATGACCATGTTGCCCCATGAGTATGACCAGCGAGACCAAGCTGGTTGACCAGCATTACCAGTCTGATCCACTAGTATTACCACTGATTCACTAGCCTGACCTGACTGCTGGTCCATTAGTATGACCAGGGTGGTCAACCAGTATGACCAACCTGACCAAGTTAGTCAACCACTATCCACTAACCATCAACCAGCATGGCCTACCAGTCTGCTGGTCCATTAGTAAGACCAAGGTTGTCAACCAGCATGACCATGTTGCCCCATGAGTATGACCAGCGAGACCAAGCTGGTTGACCAGCATTACCAGTCTGATCCACTAGTATGACCAAGGTGCTTGACCGGCATGATTAGCCTGACCATGCTGGTCCATTAGTATGACCAGGGTGGTCAACCAGTATGACCAACCTGACCAAGTTAGTCAACCACTATCCACCAACCATCAACTAGCATGGCCTACCAGTCTGCTGGTCCATTAGTAAGACCAAGGTGGTCAACCAGCATGATCATCCAACCACTATCCACTAACCATCAACCAGCATGGCCTATCAGTCTGCTGGTCCATTGGTAAGACCAAGGTGGTCAACCAGCACGACCATGCTGCCCCATGAGTATGACCAGCGAGACCAAGCTGGTTGACCAGCATTACCAGTCTGATCCACTAGTATTACCACTGATTCACTAGCCTGACCATGCTGGTCCATTAGTATGACCAGGGTGGTCAACCAGTATGACCAACCTGACCAAGTTAGTCAACCACTATCCACTAACCATCAACCAGCATGGCCAGCTACACTACATGGGCAAAAGTATTTGGACACCTGCTGAAATCAAGGGTATTAAATGAGTGTATCCTGGCTTTCTACAAGATTTTGAGTACAGCATTGCTGTGAGGATTTGATTGCATTCAGCTACAAGAGCGTTGGTGAGGTCAAGATGTTGGATGATCACCACCCCACCTCATCATCCACCAACTCCTCAACTCATCCCATTCAAAAGTAATGGATGGAGCTCCACCACCATCATTCCCGAGAACACAGCTCTTCCACTGCTCCACAGCTCCTCAATGCTGCTGGGGGGCTTTAAAACCTCTACTAGCCCATGTCTGGCGTTAGGCATGAGACTCTCTGATCCAGAGAGTCCTATTCTGTGCATTTGCAACTTAAAGTAGCTGAATGCATTCATCAGAAGTGGTGTCCATGTGGAATGGGACTACAGGACTTACTTACACATAAGCTAGTCTGTGATTAGCTAACTGTCTAACTGCTTCCTACTTTAGCCTCTAGTACCAAACTAAACAAGCTGACCAATCAGGAAATTGGATTTTTCCCCACATTTGTCCAAGTGTATGTGTTCTGTGTGCTGTTGAAACACTGGGGTGGTGTGTGTGGGGACTTGAGCAGTCAGATGAAGATGAATTAGCAGCAGGGGCGTTCGGGGCCTCGGCTTGTTTTTCTGCATGGCTGTGGCGCGAGATGCGACCACAGAGAGCGTCTGGAGCTTGGCCTGGCTTCCAGAGAGAGTTCCAGAGAGACACCAACATCTCCCGGCTTCCACTTCCTTCCACAAGGATGTCGCTCCACAGAGACACGGAGCTAGCAAAACAAGACTGTAAAGACAAACACGAGGCCCGTACTGCACACAGCGCCGCCAGGAGACCCGTAATCAAACCACTTCTTTCTTTTATTTTGTTACAGAGCAAATGATGAAGGGTAACCCCTCCCCTCCCCCCCCCTCCCCTCCTTAACCTCCCCACGCAACCCGAAACCAGTGCCTTATTCAGAGTCGCCGTTTCAGAAACGACTCGGCGAGCACGATCAGTGGCGAACAGAACTGGAAGGTGCGAGTGAAGCACGTGTGCAGAGCTCGAGAAGACAACGGACTTCGAATACGGCTCGTACGCGAGAGCGCAGAGAGGAAAGGAAGTGGTTTTGATTCAAAGGGAAAACACACACACCTGTTTTCGCTCACATTTTAAAGGAAAACAAAGAGGTGCTACAGTTTATCACCGGTGGAAATCTGAAGTGAAAAAGCTCAGTCATGTGAGGAGCGCTGCACGGCGTTTTGTCTTTTTTTAAAACTTGCTTTGTTGGCACAATTATGAAAGGATTAAACGGGGAATTCCACCAATTATTCAGAATTTCTGCACATAAACAACCCAGCTTATAAAAACGCTCAACAGTGTAAAATAAAAAAAAAGGTTTCAGGGAGATTAGCCTGTAACGCTATAGAAATCATAAAGGCTCCAGGAACAACATTCTGAAAAAACATGAGACGTAACAGATCAACATCACACTTCCACGTTCATTAACGCTCAAGCGTAAAAAAAGTAGCGCTAAACGGCTGCCGGACATGTTGTAATCAAAGCTCCGCCCATCATGTGACATTTTTAAGCAGTCGACCAATAAAACAGGAGGTAATCTGAAGCGGAGTGAACGCAGGGCTGAGCACTGGGACTGATTTCCTTATGTTTGTGATTAAACATGCTAATTAATTCATTCAGCGTCCAATCAGACTGTTTTGGCAAGTCAGTATAACCCTGGATAATCACTTACACTTACAACAGAGGGACAATGGAGGGACAGTGGAGGGACAACAGAGGGACGATGGAGGGACAACAGAGGGACAATGGAGGGACAACAAAGGGACAATGGAGGGACAACGGAGGACCAATGGAGGGACAATAGAGGGACAATGGAGGGACAGCGGAGGGACAACGGAGGGACAATGGAGGGACAACAGAGGGACAATGGAGGGACAACAGGGGAACAACAGAGGGACAATGGAGGGACAATGGAGGGACAACGGAGGGACAGCAGAGGGACAATGGAGGGACAACAGAGGGACAATGGAGGGACAACAGAGGGACAATGGAGGGACAGCAGAGGGACAACAGAGGGACAATGGAGGAACAATGGAGGGACAACAGAGGGACAATGGAGGGACAACAGAGGGACAATGGAGGGACAGCAGAGGGACAACAGAGGGACAACGGAGGGACAACGTGAGGCTATATATGAGCTGCAGATATCAGAACCTCAGTAAACCTTCAGTGCAATCACAATGGCAGTTTGCAGCAAAAGGCTAAAAACACAACTACTACTACGATTATTTTTATTTATTAAATTTTTTGAAGAGTGTTTTATCATATTTCTGCTTTTTCTTTTCTATTTAAACTTTGTTGAACGTTTAATATTGTACAAAACCTCTCAGTAAATCAAACTGTGCTCCCAGCGGCGTTAATGTAGAAGGACGATGCTGCACCTCTTTGCTAGCTGCTGTGTTCTGGATGCTCAGTGCTAATGTTGCTAATGTTGCTAATGTTTACAGGGACTGAGTGGGAGGAGTTAAACCTGCCGGACTGACGTTTTCTCCTCCAGAATGAGGCTCAGACAGTGCTGGACTTTAGTCTGTCCATTCAGAGATGAGGTGAGGTGATGTGGTGTTAGCTTTAAGAGACAGGTCATCCGTCTCTGCAGGTCATCGCTTTGCTAAACTCCTCACAGGCGGATTCCTAGCAGATCAGACTCTCCATCAGCTGTGGGTGGTATTACAGTGGAAGAGTTTAGGAGGAACAGCTCACAGAGAGCAGCTCAGTGTCCACGGGTGTCTGTCAGACCACGTAAAGCTCTGAGAGAGCTGATTAGCTCAGTGCAGAGAAGCCATCACCACTATTTTATCTCAGCTGACAATTCTGACCCCTGATTTGATTTTTGGTATACAGAAAATCAGTGGAGTTCCCCTTTAGCTCACCGCAGGCTGTACTTTATGCACATTGTGGCGTGTGATCGGATTTCCAGCTGGTTCCAGCCTGGCCCGGGTGAGTGTAGGCTACTGTCAGTTTGTCCGCTCAGCTGCCATCTAAGCTGCTTAGCGTGTTTCATTCCCTTTTTTCCATTATTTATTATTATTATTTGACCGTGTCCGTGCTTATTACACACATTTGTCACGCTAAGGGAAATTGCCGTCACTGATGGAGCACCGTTCTAGGCCTCGCGCTCTAAATGAGCTTCAGGAGGAGCTTAGCGAGGATCCCTATCATGCAACACATCACTGGGAGAAAATAATGGTGTCTTATAGACCTCATAAATCTCTCAGCTTATACTGATGGACCTTTTAGAGGAGCTCCACCCAAAGGTCTGAAGTGAGACATATTGTATGGAATGGCTTCAGAGGTTCCCAGGTGGAATTTGTCATGTCTTGGGAGCTTTATGGCCCATGGCCTGGCCAGAAGGTTTGTGGTGATGGTTGTGCTACACGCATGCTGTAGAAACGAAGATACTCACAGTGGGGCGCAGACTGCAGGACGTGCAGCCTCTTTAGACAGGATTTACGTCCCCTTGGTGGACGCCGTGGAAGCTGTTTACACTTTATGGTTGGATTTAAGGCCTTCATTAAGATATGTGTTCCTCCGTTAGATAAGTTATGATGTGTGTGTGTGATGAAATGAAAAGAATATTCTAGTGTTTTTCAACATACTCTTATGGACAAAAGTATTGGGACACCTGCTTATTGTTCATTGTTTCTTCGGAAGTCATGGGGATTAAAAAGAGCTGATCCTGCTTTTGTTGGAGTAACTGTCTCTACTGTCCAGAGAAGAAGACTTTCTACTAGATGTTTTGAGGAGCACTGTTGTTAGAGAGGTCAGGAGGTCAGCTCACCTCCAACTTTCCCCAACCCATCCCAAACAAAAGTATTAGATGGAGCTCCACCACCATCCATCATTCCAGAGAACACAGTTCTTCTTCCACTGCTCCACAGCTCAATGCTGGGGGGCTTTAGCTATATCCCTCTAGCCCACGCCTGGCATTAGGCAGCATGGTGCCAATAGGTTAATGATGTTGATCTGCTCCAGAGAGTCCTATTCTATTGGCAGTACTTCTTCTCTACAAGAATCCGACAAACTTGCATTTGCACATCAGTTTCAGCAATGGCTTCAACTTAAAGTAGCTGGATGCGTTCATTAGAATGGCAGTTTCTGACCGAAAGCGTTAGCGGCTCAAGCTTTGGGGGCATTATGGGAAATGTAGTACTTGTAGTGAATCCTGTAGTTCTGCCCATCAATCCAATATGAAATTGACTTTTTACCGCTATGATTTTAGTGGTGCACAGCAACATTTTACGGGGGCAGGTGCCCCAGTATATTGGGTCTAATGACGCCCCTGGTGAGTCGTAAAATATGGACGAAATATTTCTGTGGAAATGTAATGAATTTCTTGAGCTATACTATACTATTTACGAATTTTATGAGCTCTTGCTGCAATGGACTACCTTAAGAGACGCCAGCTGAAGGTTTTGCCATGGCCCTCATGGTCCCCTGACCTAAACATCATCACAAACCTTAAAAGGGGTAGTGCAGCTGAAGATGGCCTGAGAATCTCACAGAAGACTATAATAGTAAAAGCTTTAAACAAGGACTCAAAGACTTTGCTGTGATTTTTGCCGAAGGGGGCGTTACTAAGTACAGGTCGTCTTCAACGCTCACAAATTCAGCCATGTCTCTCCACTGCTGCGTTCCCTTCACTGGTTCCTGTAGCTGCTGCCCACATCAGATTCAAACCCCTGACTCTGGCCTACAAAGCCAAGACTGGTCCAGCCAGCCCCTCCGTACTTGATGGCGATGGTCAAAAGCCGATCTGCACCAAGAGCCCTTCCAGCTTCAAGTACGGCTCGGCTCGACCCGCCATCCTTTAAGATCCACGGAAGACAAGCGTCCAGACTTTTTACTGTCCTGCACCGAAGTGGTGGAACGAACTTCCCCTGGGTGTCCAAACAGCAGAGTCCAACACTCGCTGTCCTCAAACCCAGACTGAAGACCCTCCTCTTCTGAGAGTACTTGGGCGAATAGCAGAATGCTATATCATGACTTGTGCTTAGTAATGTCTAAAGCTTGGAGGTATCTTTGAACTATTGGTCTATTCTAACTAGCTGAGGTTTTTCTTGGGTAAATAGCAAAGCACTTTGTAAGTCGCTCTGGAGAAGAGCATCTGCTAAATGCCGTAAATGTAAATGTAAGTTCTGACCATGCATTGTGTCCAGATGTTTTACTTTTTCGTTATTTTGAAACTGTAAAAATGAAAATTGCTTAAAATTGTAAAGAAACGCTTTCGGATGTTTAACTTTCTCAGCGTTTTTAGAAATCAGGGCATCTCATGTGCTCTTAGCTTTGCAGCAACAGACATTTCATCCAGGATTGACCAAACTGAGTACTGAATTAAAGTGTTCTCATAAACCTTCAGCTGCTGCCCACTGGCCTCTGTCATGAGTGTGTTTCTAAGAACAAATTAAACGCACTGAAAAACATCTTCCAGAGCGTGCAACTAAATCACAGATCAGAGCCCTCCAAAAAAGTACCCTGACTAAAGCACAGAGCCTCCGAAACAGCCCACGCCGTCATACGACGGACCGCAAAATGAGTCTTTTACGCATGCTGTTGCTAGGGAGCCACTTTTTAAAGCTAAAAACATTCTGTCACAAGGGCCACACATCGCTGTATGGGCCAGGCATTTGGCAGCTGACATCATCACGGAGCACATAAAAGCCATCGGCTCCGTTGGTGATGTCAGAGCTCCTCTGTGGATCCCTCATAAACACGGAGCTCCCCAGCCAAACATTTTAAACCTATTAGATCAGGAACCAGCTGTAGAGAGCAGATCCAAGCAGGCCACTTAGAGCCAGAACTGTAGAGGAGGCCAACAACCACCATCATGCAGCTCTGGCTTAGGGTGTGGGGGATTTTGCCTCGTCAGGCTCACAGAGATCTGATCTTCTCATCCGTACCCAGCGTGCTTTAGCGAGAGGAAATGTGCAGGGTTTAGAAACCGCACCATGCTTCTAGTTGTTGAAGCTCCAGGGCAGGCCCATGTTCACAGTACTAGTAAATGGAATGTGCTGTAATGTGCTGACTAGACTAGATCCTGGATTTTGCAGGCATTTGTTCCAGAAGAACATCAGTCAGGGGTTAAAGATCTACAACCAGGGTGTCTTCTGGATTCAAGGGTTTAATAGAGAGTTTGTCCCCATTTGCGGCAGTAAGAGCCTCTACTCTTCTCGGAAGACTTTGCACTAGAAGGTAGAACATCGCTGTGAGCAGGATTTCAGTCTCACCAGAGAGGACAAACAGTGAACCAGCGACAGGATCATGGCCACCCAAGGCCCATTGATGCTTGTGGAGGTCTCACCGCCCCTATGACAGGACTTAAAGGATCTGCTGCTAACGTTAGTCTTGGTGCCAGACACCACAGCAGGACACCCTCAGAGGTCTTGTGAAGTCCAAACTATTAAACACAAGCCAAAGTGTCAAAAAGTATTGACATTCATTCTTCAGGTAGAAGTGAGTGGAGATACGAGGGTTTAACATACTTCTATAGAAGCTGAAGAATCAACTGAAGCTTTTTACTCCAGTAAAAGTGTAAAAGTACTGGTTTCAGAACGACTTCAAGTAGAAAAGTAAAAGTAATGGAAGGAAAACAAAGGCCGAAAGCTTAGGCCGCGCCACAGGGGTCTATAGTGCACTACCCCCCCCCTCCCCAAAACCCCATTTCTCTAAAAGTCATAATGAGGAGAATGATCTATTAAAATGTTGATGTTAAAAATGTTGGGCTGCACTAGGCTCCTGTTTCAGCTGCAGATCTGCCCATTGAAAATGAAGCATTTCAGTAATATCAGCTCTATTAAAGGAGCGTCTCTGTGCTCTACTGAGCATCAACATGAGCTTCATGGAGGAAAATATGAGGAGTCGTTGTCTAGAAGTTCTGTAACGCTGCAGAAAGTCAGACTTCAGAGGCGTGTGATCAATAAGCTTTATTGGAGTGTAAATGTGGGGCTCAGTCGGGACGTTTCACTGCAGCTCTCTTGAGTCTCTGCCACGGACACAGTCTTCATACTAGACTACAGACGTCTGCTGTGAGCTCGCTGGAGAGGGACGGGACGTGTGCAGGTGTGATGGATCACTTATAAACCAATAGGGAGTCAGAATGGTGTGTGTTTATACTTCTCATCCAACCACGATCAGACTCACACTTTCAGGATGGAGAGATTTATCTGGAGGGTTTTTTAATAGGAGGAACGAGGCTGTTTTTAAAATGTAAGGAGGAGAAAGTTCAGATAATTGGGTGAAAATGTGAGAAGTAGAAGTAAAAAGTCTGAAAAATAAATAATTACTCCAGTAAAGTTTAGACACCAACATTTCTACTGAAGTAAGATAACGAAGTATTTACTTCATTACTTAACACCTCTGAACACGTCACCAGGTCATCCATATGGCAGACCAGCCCATGACCTTGAGTTTTCCACTCTCCAAAGATCTGAAAGGTCGACAGGCTACAACTTTCATAAAGATTTTCCCTCCATTTCATCATTCCAGCATTGAGTCATATGATACTCCACTAGGAAGTCAACTCCACACCCGACGCCAGACTGCTGCTTCACTCCTCTCTCCACGTCCACGGCAGCCAGTCATTTAAAGAAGCTGTGAAAGAAACGAATGCTCTCGTCTCTTGACTCAGCGCCACTCAAAGAACAAGGCTGTTCTATCTGGAGTTCCGTCATCCAGATGCCAAATTACCCCCTAATCACAGAAATCACAGCTTCTGGGGGCAGATTCTGGGGGCTGAGCGCAGGGGGCCGCTGCCAAAACCTCCAGCTAAAGAGCGCGCTCCTGAATCAAAGAGAAAACACTGGTGGTTTGAGGCTGTTAGAGCAGGCCGCTGTTCCGAGAGGCAATGAGTGAGCGACCGAAGAAGACTTGAGGTCGTTCTGTTGTCGACGTGTCAACCGACCCCCCATCTCGACGGTGTGTGTAATTGCTCAGCTAATAAAACGGTCAGAGCCCTCAGCTGCGGCCTTAACGACACCCACAGCCTGCAGATGGAACACCCAGAGAGATCCAGCGTGTGGGGGACTGGGAGATTCTCCTCGTTAGAGGTGGTCAGCAGTGGTCTGCAGTCCTGAGCAGGAGAGAGTCAGTGTAAAGGATCCTACTGACTACGCCACTCAAAGTACACAATGGGAGAACCCCATGCCCCCCAGTGTACATTTACAACACTACAGATGGCACATGCTTACACTGATGCCTTTGCTGTGCATACTGTTTCACTGGCATGGACTTATATAATGATAATAATAATAATAATAATAATAATAATAATAATAATATTATTAATAATAATATTAATGATGCAACAATAGTAGTACTGTAATGTCATTTAATATGTCTGCAATAACTTTTTTATTATCTCAGGTATTACCACTATGCCACTTTACTGTAATATTTCTATGATTTATATACATGTACATATATGTCAGGTCCGCGTCATCATGTGTCAGTTCAATGTGTTTGGTTCAGTTTGTTTGTGTTCACACGTGTGCCAAGTTTTCCAAGTTTATCAAGCTTTGTTTCCCTTAATGTGTTTCACCTGAGGCTGGGGGTACTTAAGGAGCTGGGCTACTGAGCTTGTCGCAGAGAATTGTAAGTTTTGCGCCTCGAGGTAGCCCGAGAGGTTCTATACACGGATCACGGTTTGTTTGGGCCAGTTTTGGTTCATAGTCCAGGTCCTCTAGCGGACCTTGCTTCGATCTTCGGGTTTAGCGAAGAGCTTTCGCTCGCTCCCTGGATATATCCTCGACTCTCGCACCAGCTAGGCGACCCTCTTCTACTTCGCGTCTTCAGGTTTGGTCGGCCTAGCTGTTTATGGTTCAGAGGCTGGTTCCCCAGCTTTGAGTAGTCTCTGCACGGTTCCTTAGTTTTCCCTGTAGTCTCCCCAGGCACGGCCTGGAAGGTTTGTTTGTATATTTGTGACATTTTGTGATAGAATTTGGCTTCTGCTTTTATCCCATCCATGTGAACACACACACATACACACCAGTGAAACACACACTGTGGACAGTGAGCACACACACCCGGAGAGGTGGGCAGCTATTCATTGCTGCGCCGCCCAGGAAGCAGTGAGGGTGACGGGCCTTGTTTTAGGGCCCAACAGTGGCAGATGCTGAGCCTGGGTATCGAACCTACAACCCTGTCATTAATAGCCCAGAGCTCTAACCACTGAACCACTTGGGGTCAATGAAGTATTTCTGATTCTGATTCTGATTTTCTGCACATTCTCACTGAGCATGTGTCCTACACTCACTCACATTCTCATAACTCACGACCTGCTCTCACATTAGCCTTAGCTTCCTATTATCTCACTCCAGTAATTCTTGCTATCCGGAGGATGGGTTCCCCTTCGAGTCTTGGTTCCTCTCAAGGTTCCTTCCTCTCGAGCTCAGGGAGTTTTTCTTTGTCTTCTGAACTTTCAATAGAAGTCAATGCAAAAAGATGGCATTCCAAGTCATTTTGGAGCATTTCTAGTGGTCCTTCCTTTGAGAAATTTTAAGATAGTCAAGTATAGAATAAGATCTGAATTTGGTCAAAAAGTGAAAATAAAAAATGGTTTGAATGCTTACCAGGCCTGATGATGAACTTAGCATACACAGCTCTGAAAATATAAAGAGACCACCCTACATGATCAGTTTCTCTGGTTTTACTATTAATAGGGGAAATTAACATTTGTGATATATTTCATAAATCATGGACAACATTTCCACTAAATTCCAAATAAAAATATTTGCTATTTAGAGAATTTATTTCTTTGCAGAAATGACAACTGCTCAAAAACAGCTGCTCAAATAATGCAAAGAAATGATGATAATAATTATAATGTAAAGAAGTTATTATTCAGATTTAAACACAGTACTAATATCTGAACTCTGAGAGCATTCAGAAATCACTATGGTGAAATAACCTCGACGGCCAATCACAGCTCTCATGTCTCGGCCGGCTCTCCACTAGTCTTTCACATTGCTGTTGGGACTTTATGCCGTTCATAGTCTGCAGATTCAGCTGAATCAGCTCTGTTTGATGAAATGCCTGGAATCAAACAGCTGCCAGACACGTAGAGATGCAGATTTAAGAAAAATAATGGGTCTTAAGATATATATATATTAAGTGGTCTTATGATATTTTCCAAAACTGTATTTATTAAACTAAAAACTAGCAATTTTCTGACAGTACTTTTAATAAAAACAACTGATAACCCCCAAAAATAGAAGCTAAATTATTTAACTAAAGAGCAAGGCCTCCGGCTGCTGATGGCTAGAGGGATTACTGGGACTCGAACTAGCGATCCTCTGGTCATAGTGACAGCACCTTATTCCACATAATCCGTCCCAGAGCTTTGCTTTAAGTACCCAAAGCAGACTAGCGGACTAGCCGCTAGAGTCGCCTCTAGCTTATCAACAGCAATTCATGACACGAAGTAGCACTCAGCAGATGTACATGTACACAGTTGACATGCCTGTGTCTTGGGAATATGGAGAGCTTGGGAACATTTGACTGGCTCTAAACAGCCTTGTTCTTAAGCAATAGAGTTGGCCAGTGAGCCGCGAGTGCCGAAAACAAAAGCATCCTCTCCAAGTCCCAAACCACAGCACTATTGTTTGTGGTGCTTCTCTTTTCTGAGCTCACACCACCATCACTCTTGTTCTGGGCTCGTGCGATCTCCTACAGTTCAGTGTTTACGTTCTGCGCTTTAAATGTGTTTACTCCACTCCCAGACTATACAGTGTGTCGAAATCTCTCCCTGACTCACCCCCAAAGCTGCTGTGCTACTGTGCTACCTGCCTCAACTCAAGCCAGACTCAGCGCCACTTTCCCAAACTGCGGTTTCGGTTTCTCGACACGTTGGGAAAGAGAATTTCACAGCACATTAAAAAAAATCAGGCCATGTGCTTAATGGAATCAATCTTGGTGTCACAATGCAAGCATGTATACACAACACCAATGAGCCAAAACATTATGACCCCTTACAGATGAAGAGAATAGGGAATCGGTGGGTCGGAGCATCTCCCAAACTGCAAGGACAGCCGTGGTGAGGACCTACTAGCGGTGGTACGAGAACGGAAAGGCCTAGAACAAGTGACAGTGTGCCGGTGACACACAGTGCTGGGTTGTCAGAGTGCCCATTCTAACGCCTGTCCACCGTTTGGTAAGCCCATAAGTTTCCAAGCACCTACAGTGGACATATGGCTACAGTGGAGTCGGAACTGGACTTCGAGGAGATGGAAGAAGATGACCTGGTCGTACCTTCAAGAACAATACAAATATGGAGATACAAGGTTTTTTTTTTATCGTTTTATTATTTTATTCGGATCCCAATTATCTGCTGATCTTTCACAAGGTTAGCTTGATAGCGAATAGCATGTGCACGATAGCTAGCTTTACCTGTTGGTTTGAGCTTTATATGGCAGCATAGCAACGACACTATTAAATCGTTGCTAGTATGTGATTCACATTTAATAAATAAAGTTAAATTGTGAGAATTGATCCAGATAAAAACTTCTCAGTAATAATCAGTAAATATATTTCCATGAATTTGAATCTGGCGTATCAGTACGACAGCCGTGTGAAGATGGACAATTAATCACATGACCGATTTTAACCAATGGAACAGTCGGGGGACAGGATGTGTCCCGACACCGGGACAGGCGTCTGTTAGCTGGTGGAGGTGGTGTCTATCTTCGCATGTGTTAAATCCTTACCCCCTTCCTAGCGTTGGGAGCACTGCTAGTGCTAGCGGGAGGTACGAACTGGTGGGTTAAGTGGAATTAATAAAAGGATTCAAAGGAATTAATAAAATACAATCATTTGAGACACATTTACTGCACTCAGGTGATCACCATGTACTAACTGTGGGACTACTAGCACCTGAACTCCAGCTCAGTCGACCCCTTTAACCCCTTAAACGGCCTATGTCCCGCCGGTGGGCCGCAAGTGTTAATACAAATTTCTATTAGCAGAGAACAGCCCCCCCAGTTTGTACAGATGTCCCTGTAGTTACTGAGTAATACAACTAAGTGGGTGATAAGCCGCCTTATTTTACAGTGTATGACAGATGTGCACAGATGTGCAAATGCACACGCACACACACACACACACAGCTTGTCTAGTCCCTGTTATGTTTCCTGAACATTCACTGTGTGTCCAAAAGTTTGTGGACACCCCTTCTTATGAAGGCATTCAGATATTTTAGGCGGCTTTATTTTACTTTATTTTCTTTAATTAAATTTCTTTATTTTGTAAATCCTCATTCTGGTAAATTACCACACTTCTTGTGTGTGTGTGTGAGCCGCCGTCCTCAATAACAGCCTCTCAGCCGGTTGTAGCCTTTTCATTCTTGTCTTTTGCTGATGAGTGTTGTGATGTGTTGAGTGTGTGTGCAGTGGTTTGGGTGTGGGGCACGTAGCCTCGGCGAGAGAAGCTGCCCTGCACTGAAACCTGCGGTCTAACAGACCACACATCCTGCAGCTGGTAAGAACCTGCACACACACACAGGCATGCGCTCTGCATCCAGCGCTGCAGGCTCAACTGCGAACTGATGGCTAAGGCCGTCTCCACCTGATAAAGCACCCAGCACCAAAGCCACAAAAGACACCTCTGAGGCATCACACTCAAAATGAAAAACACAGCTTTAGAAAGTGAGGGCCTCCTCCTCCGCCCTACCTCCACCCTCCTACCCCCACCACCCACCGAGCTGTCAGTCAAGCACTTCAACTGTCATACAGTGAGGCTCACTTCAGCCCCGTCAATCCAACCAAATCCAAACCTGTTAGTCAGAAAGAGAGAGAGCCAAGAGAGCCGAGAGAGCAGAGAGCGCGAGAGCTGCGAAAACCATCGGCTGCTGGAGGTGACATGACTCTCTCTGCATGTTTCCTGAACATACACTGTGTGTCCAAAAGTTTGTGGACACCCCTTCTTATGAAGGCTTTCAGATATTTAAAGCTGCACCTATTGCTGACACAGATGTGCAAATGCACACACACACACACACATACACACACACACACACACACAGTTTGTCTAGTCCCTGTTATGTTTCCTGAACTTTCACTGTGTGTCCAAATGTTTGTGGACACCCCTTCTAAAGACTGCATTCAGCTACTTTAAGTTGCACCCATTGCTGAGACAGATGTGCAAATGCACACACACACACACACACACACACAGCTTGTCTAGTCCCTGATATATTTCCTGAACATTCACTATGTGTCCAAAAGTTTGTGGACACCCTTTCCTATAAAGGCATTCAGCTATTTTAAGCTGCACCCATTGCTGACACAGATGTGCAAATGTACACACACAGCTTGTCTAGTCCCTGTTATAGAGAATTACTGCCTATAGAATACTAGAATAGGACTCTCTGGAGCAGATCAACAGGAACCTATTGACTCCATGCTGCCTAATGCCAGGCGTGGGATAGTAGAGGGGTATGAAGCCCCCCAGCAGCATTGAGCTGAGGAGCAGTGGAAGAAGAACTGTGTTCTCTGGAATGATGGTGGTCTGAAATCATTACCAGACGACACTGATTTTAATGTGTCGTCACTGATTAAATGAAAACATCCAGGCAGTTTGCTATTCACACATTAGAACCCTGTGCTGTCCCTGCTCGGCCTGCCCCCAAAAACACACCGAAACTATTCACGGCTCGCAGTCCTCGGGGGACGCTTTGTTGTTCAATGTTGGTTTATGAGTTTATGAGTTTTTGTGTCGCCCCTGAGCTATAAATCACTACAAATTGCCAAATCACTCTGAGACGAGCCAAACACCACATCTCATTCCTGAATCACAAGGCATGTTTTTCCGGGTCATTTGAATGGAGGAGGTGCTGGGGTGGGGGTTTTGAGGGAGGGGGGGGGGTGTGCTGTAAATCTAAGTGCAGAAATTTCCACCAAACAACCAGATCACACTAATTAAATCATTCAGAATAAGGCTGGCTTGGTGGGTGCTGCACAGAACCGACAGTTTTGACTAAAATCAAAACAACAGGCTGATGATTTAGCATTTTCTGACCATCAATCTTCAGGAGAGTTTGGTGGGTAACACTGCTGGTGGACTCCCAGTGGTCCATGTGGTGAATCCTCACACCCTGTTCACACTGCAGGACAAATCTGTCCCTTAAACCTGATTTTTAGATCAGATTTTAGACACCAAATCACCAGATCTGTGCGGTCAGACTGTGGCTGTGTTTCTTGTATAGAGGCCTATTATATACAGGACAGTGTTTAAGCTGGATAATGTGAAACCTTTTCACACCTGCTTCACATTCTGATGTCAGACTGAATCAGAATTGAAACCACAAACGAAAATAGGGCTTGAATCTGATTCGTCTATAAGTATTGGGACCAGCAGCAGCAGGTCTGGAGCTCTGCTGCAGTTACTGAGTCAGTTGGAGGCTTTTCTGCTCTTTGCTCTGAGCTCAGCACTCGGCCCTGACCCCGCTCTGTAACTTTACGTGGTCTGACAGACCCTCGGTGGACACTGAGCTGCTCTCTGTGAGCTGTTCCTCCTAAACTCTTCCACTGTTCAATAATAACACCACTCACAGCTGATGGAGGAAGATCTAGGAGGGAGGAAATTTCACCAGCTGACTTGTTGTTGTTGGTGCAGCGGTGTCTCCTATTACATACAGAACCACGCTGGAGTTCAGTGAGCTCTTCAGAACCTCCCGTTCTTTCACTAATGTGTGGAAGAAAGGCAGACTGCAGGGCTAGGGGCTCGATCTTATACACCTGTGGCAATGGGACTGAATTAAACAGCCGTGTCCCAATACTTTTGTCCATATTATGTATATATACAATGCAGTAATGACATGAATGCTGATAGCTCCTGGTCATTTAAGGCCTCTATGTTTTGATCTCTGTGATACAGAACACTCCTCTAATCAAATCCAGCCTTCAGAGCAGGAATGTCCACTGCAGTCCACTCCGTCCCTCTGAGGAGCTTACATGACATTACACACCCCAACTGGACCATGAGCTGAAAGCAGGCAGAGAAAGGACCTGTGTGTGTGTGTGTGTGTGTGTTAGTGAGTAGTATGTTTGTGCAGCTGGCACAGTTTAAGCACGGACTCGTTTGTGGGCAGACATTTATAAAAACTCCTGCTGCCCGATCAGAGTTTACAGACTCAGCTCCACACTGTAGGAGACATCTCCCTCTCTCTCCCTCTCTCTCTCTCTCTCTCTCTCTACCTCTCTCTCTCTCTCTCTCTCTTTCTCTCTCTCTCCACACACTACCCATTTCCAGCCTTTCTCTCTCTCTCTACCTCTCTCTCTCTCTCTCTCTCTCTCTCCATGTCCTCTTATTATCCCCCTTTCCCTCTCTCTCTATCTCTCTTTATACCCTACTATACTCTCTCCCCCTCTCTCTCTCTCTCTTTCTCTCTATGTTACTATACTCTCTCTCTCTCTCTCTCTCTCTCTCTCTCTCTCTCTCTCCATATGTTGCTATACTCTCTCCCCCTTTCTCTTTCTTACCCTTCCTCTCTGTCTTCTTCCTATTTCTCTCTCTCCATATCTTACTTTGCTCTCTCTTTTCTACATTCTCTCCCTTTCTCTCTCTGCCTCTCCTTCTGTTTCACTATACTATCTCTCTCTCTCACTCTCTCTCTCTCCTCCTTTCTTTCTTCCTTCCTTTCTTATTTCTGTGATTCTCTCTCTCTCTCTGTCTCTCTCTCTCTCTCTCTCTCTCTGTCTCTCTCTCTCTCTCTCTCTCTCTTTCTCTCTCTCTCTCTTTCTCTCTCTCTCTCTTTCTCTCTCTCTCTCTTTCTTTCTCTCTCTTCTTTCTTCTTCCTGTCACCCCCCCCCTCTCTCTCTCTCTGATTCCCACTCCTGTATAAATATGGAGCTGGGTTTTGGCAGCGCTCCTCAGGTCATTCCTGTGGTTTTAAGACTTATAACAGAGAAAATGGAGAAATGTTGAAATTACTCGAGCGCTGCCAGTTTCAACTCCAAAACATTTCAGGCCAGGCTTATAATTTCCCAATCCGCCGCTCCGGAGTCATCGCTCCCTGTTCAGCAATGTTCTCAAGGCGTCCAGCTCCGGAGTGATTCCCGACTAGTTGGGGGATTACTGTGTAAATTACACACGACCTCAGTCCGCTCTCTCGTGCGTTGAGATCACTCGCGAGACCTGTGAAATCAGATAACTCTGCTTCTCCACCCGAGGGTCCGAGACCCTGACGTCCCTCCTCTCTGCTGAGTCTCCAGCTCTCGGCAGAGGCAGAGGCGGAGGCAGAGGCGGAGGCAGAGGCAGACTCAGGCCTTGGCTGACATTTACAGCCAGTCACTTTCAGACAGGCTTCCTTTGAAGTTTCTCTCTCTTTTAATAACAATGCAGTGCAAACACACCTCTCAGACAGCCGTGCAGAGAGTGTGTGTGTGTGTGTAGGAGTAGGAGTAAGTGTGTGTTCACAGAATCCGATCTGAATCATCTCAAGTGTTAACAGCTAATAAAGCCCCCGTGTCCCTGTGAGTCTAATCACACGAATTAACTCCATATGTTCACTAAACTCTGAAACAGTGAGAGGAAGCCTCTCTCCGGCCTCATCAATCCTCTGCTGCCACATCAGACTCATCTCAGAAGGACTGGAGCTGTTCACGAAGCCTGTTTTCATCACTCTTCTCCTGACGATCCTCAAACACAGCTCTGAAGATCTGCTCTCTGGACTTCTGTAACTCACTGATCTGTGTTAGCCTGGTCAGTGTGGCTAATGTAGCAGTGTGTACTGTGTATTGTGTTAATGAAGCGTGGAACATCACACACTGCTTACACAACATTTCCAGTGTGTGGGAAGGAGGTGTCGTCAGAAGAAGACGATGAGTGTAGGAGTAAAAGTACACAGTATAAGAGTGTAGAGTACAGTGTAAGAGTGTGGTGCACAGTATAAGAGTGTAGGGTATAATGTAAGAGTATAGTACACAGTATAAGAATATAGGGTATAGTGTAAGAGTATAGTACACAGTATAAGAATATAGGGTATAGTTTAAGAATATAGGGCATAGTGTAAGAATATAGGGTATAGTGTAAGAGTATAGTACACAGTATAAGAATATAGGGTATAGTGTAAGAATATAGGGTACAGTGTAAGAATATAGGGTATAGTGTAAGAGTATAGTACACAGTATAAGAATATAGGGTATAGTTTAAGAATATAGGGTACAGTGTAAGAATATAGGGTATAGTGTAAGAATATAGGGTATAGTGTAAGAGTATAGTACACAGTATAAGAATATAGGGTATAGTATAAGAATATAGGGTATAGTGTAAGAATATAGGGTATAGTGTAAGAATATAGGGTATAGTGTAAGAGTATAGTACACAGTATAAGAATATAGGGTATAGTTTAAGAATATAGGGTACAGTATAAGAATATAGGGTATAGTATAAGAATATAGGGTACAGTATAAGAATATAGGGTATAGTGTAAGAATATAGGGTATAGTGTAAGAATATAGGGTATAGTATAAGAATATAGGGTATAGTGTAAGAACATAGGGTATAGTGTAAGAGTATAGTACACGGTATAAGAATATAGGGTATAGTTTAAGAATATAGGGTATAGTATAAGAATATAGGGTATAGTGTAAGAATATAGGGTATAGTTTAAGAATATAGGGTATAGTATAAGAATATAGGCGTTTAATCTGTAGCTGCTTAATGAATAGCTGTGATTCCTTCAGGCCTTCAGCACATTAGCTCAGACCCACTGTTCAATCTATCTGTCACTGTCAGCTTCATTAACCTTGATATAAAACTTAATAAGGGAGAAAAATGGCTGACGTCAGTCAACTCCATGTCCAGTTCCCCTGCGAGGAAATCCTCTCCTCTGCTGAAATTACAGCCCCACAAAAATGTGCGACACTTTTCATTCTTTTTTTCCTCTGCGTTTGAGTCAGTGCCTGGTCATCGCTGGGCTATCCTGTCCTGATTGGCTTTGAATGGGCCCGCGTGCAAGCAGGAAACGGAGCCAGGCCGGCTTCCTGAACGCAGCAGAGAGGAAAGCCTGTGATAGGCGAAGGGGAGTGGGTTAAAAATAGCCCCGCTATATAAGCCCTGGTGCAGGATCCCATTCCGGCTCTAACTCTCACTCGCTCTGCTGCTGGCTGGATGCTCAGTTTCCTTCTCCTTCGAAAGCGGGCCGCCGCTGCCCCGCCGCGAAGAAAGAGCAGGTGTTTCCCAGGGGGTTGACTTAAGCCACAAAGTATGCATGACACTGGATAACCAGCAGGCAAAGAAGGCTTTTGCAAATAAACTCACAATGCTGAGCACAGTGCTGGAAGATCCCTCACTTTCAACATGATGTTTCACCAGGAGGCCAGACGTAAAGGCCTGTACGAGCTCGAGCTTTAGCACCTTTCAAAAGTACTAAAAAGTACCTTAGTAACCGACTAGACTCAAACATGTAAATCATTTCCACATGAATGAAGCACATTTACTATATGTCCAAATGTTTGTGGACACCCCCTCTAATGAATGCCTTTAGCTACTTTAAGCTGCACCCATTGCTGACACATACACACAGCTTGTCTAGTCCCTGTAGAGAAGTACTGCCAATAGATTAGGACTCTCTGGAGCAGATAAACATCATGAACCTGTTGGCACCATGCTGCCTAAAGCCAGGCGTGGGCTAGTAGAGGAGTGTAAAGCCCCCCAGCAGCATTAAGGAGCTGTGGGGCAGTGGAAGAAGAACTGTGTTCTCTGGAATGATGGTGGTGGTGGTGCTCCATGCAGTACTTTTGGGTTGAGTTGAAAAGTTGGGGATGATAAGATGGGGTGGAAAAAGAGAAACTCTTTTTAATACCCTTGATTTCAGAAGAAAGAAAAAATGAGAAGTGTCCCAATACTTTTGTCCATATTGTGTGTATTACAGTTCAGTACTGACTCTCTTTCTGCCCGTGTTTGACAGTAAAGTGAGCTTTCAGCATTAGTGCTACACTGGTGAAATGTCATACACCTTATTAACACAAAGCCTGGGTCACTGTGTATCTGACCTGCCTGGGACGATGCGTTAGGCCATTGTAAAGACAGGAAAATGGGCCATGTGGTGTGAGAGAGGCAGGCTTAGATTTCCAAACGCAGATAAAGGCTAATCCCAGCCATGGAAGGCTGTTCAATAGCAAATCCCCATTGACTGCATCGTTCTGTTCAAGATGTGTATCTGGAAAAACAATCTGTAAAGACTGAAACGACTCTGTGTTCCCAACGCTCACACGGAGAAGAGTGAGGAGTGGACTTTACAAGAGGTAAAAGTGTAAATTATATAGTCCACTCTATAATATAATGTCATGCACAGTGTAATCATATAGTGTAAGAGTGTAGTGTAAGAGTGTAGTGTATAGTGTATGAGTGTTGTATATAGTGTAAGAGTGTTGTATATAGTGTAAGAGTGTAGTGTATAGTGTATGAGTGTTGTATATAGTGTAAGTGTGTAGTGTAAGAGTGTAGTGTATAGTGTATGAGTGTTGTATATAGTGTAAGAGTGTAGTGTATAGTGTAAGAGTGTAGTGTATAGTGTAAGAGTGTAGTGTATAGTGTAAGAGTGTAGTGTAAGAGTTTAGTGTATAGTGTATGAGTGTTGTATATAGTGTAAGAGTGTAGTGTATAGGGTAAGAGTGTAGTGTATAGTATATGAGTGTTGTATATAGTGTAAGAGTGTAGTGTAAGAGTGTAGTGCAAGAGTGTAGTATATAGTGTAAGAGTGTAGTGTATAGTGTAAGAGTATAGTATGTAGTGTAAGAGTATAGTGTGTAGTGTACGAGTGTAAATGTGTAGTGTAAGAGTGTAAGTGTGTAGTGTAAGAGTATAGTGTGTAGTGTGAGTGTAAGAGTGTAGTGTAAGAGTGTAGTGTATAGTGTGTATTGTAAGAGTGTAAATGTGTAGTGTAAGAGTGTAAATGTGTAGTGTAAGAGTAAGTTTGTAGTGTAAGAGTATAGTGTGTAGTGTAAGAGTGTAAATGTGTAGTGTAAGAGTATAGTGTGTAGTGTAAGTGTGTAGTGTAAGTATAGTGTGTAGTGTCAGAGTATAGTGTGTAGTGTAAGAGTATATTGTGTAGTGTAAGAGTGTAAGTGTGTAGTGTAAGAGTATAGTGTGTAGTGTAAGAGTATATTGTGTAGTGTAAGAGTGTAAGTGTGTAGTGTAAGAGTGTAAGTGTGTAGTGTAAGAGTATAGTGTGTAGTGTAAGAGTGTAAGAGTATAGTGTGTAGTGTAAGAGTGTAAGTGTGTAGTGTAAGAGTGTAAGAGTATAGTGTAGTGTAAGAGTGTAAGTGTGTAGTGTAAGAGTATAGCGTGTAGTGTAAGAGTGTAAGAGTGTAGTGTAAGAGTATAGTGTGTAGTGTAAGAGTGTAAGAGTATAGTGTATAGTGTAAGAGTGTAAGAGTATAGTGTGTAGTGTAAGAGTATAGTGTGTAGTGTAAGAGTGTAGGAGTATAGTGTGTAGTGTAAGAGTGTAGGAGTATAGTGTGTAGTGTAAGAGTGTAGTGTAAGAGTATAGTGTGTAGTGTAAGAGTGTAAGAGTATAGTGTGTAGTGTAAGAGTGTAGTGTAAGAGTATAGTGTGTAGTGTAAGAGTGTAAGAGTATAGTGTGTAGTGTAAGAGTGTAAGAGTATAGTGTGTAGTGTAAGAGTATTTTGTGTAGTGTAAGAGTATAGTGTGTAGTGTAAGAGTGTAAATGTGTAGTGTAAGAGTATAGTGTGTAGTGTAAGAGTGTAAGAGTATAGTGTGTAGTGTAAGAGTGTAAGTGTGTAGTGTAAGAGTGTAAGTGTGTAGTGTAAGAGTATAGTGTGTAGTGTAAGAGTGTAAGAGTATAGTGTGTAGTGTAAGAGTGTAAGAGTATAGTGTGTAGTGTAAGAGTGTAAGTGTGTAGTGTAAGAGTGTAAGTGTGTAGTGTAAGAGTATAGTGTGTAGTGTAAGAGTGTAAGTGTGTAGTGTAAGAGTGTAGTGTAAGAGTATAGTGTGTAGTGTAAGAGTGTAAGAGTATAGTGTGTAGTGTAAGAGTGTAAGTGTGTAGTGTAAGAGTATAGTGTGTAGTGTAAGAGTGTAAGTGTGTAGTGTAAGAGTATAGTGTGTAGTGTAAGAGTGTAAGTGTGTAGTGTAAGAGTATAGTGTGTAGTGTAAGAGTATAGTGTGTAGTGTAAGAGTGTAAGTGTGTAGTGTAAGAGTATAGTGTGTAGTGTAAGAGTGTAGTGTAAGAGTATAGTGTGTAGTGTAAGAGTGTAAGAGTATAGTGTGTAGTGTAAGAGTGTAAGAGTATAGTGTGTAGTGTAAGAGTATAGTGTGTAGTGTAAGAGTGTAAGTGTGTAGTGTAAGAGTATAGTGTGTAGTGTAAGAGTGTAAGTGTGTAGTGTAAGAGTGTAGTGTAAGAGTATAGTGTGTAGTGTAAGAGTGTAGTGTAAGAGTATAGTGTGTAGTGTAAGAGTGTAAGAGTATAGTGTGTAGTGTAAGAGTATAGTGTGTAGTGTAAGAGTGTAAGAGTATAGTGTGTAGTAAAAGAGTGTAAGAGATTGTATAAATAAACCACATTACTCCAACACATTTTCTCTCTCATTTTCCTCTCAGTTTTCCGTGTGTTTGTCCGTACAGTCCGTTACTCGTTCAGCTGCAACACGTGAACCTGAATCCACTTTGTGCTAAATGGGAAAGCTGCCTCTGGAATGTACAGGTTCCCACCTAACCATGCACCGTCCCACCACAGTCAGCAGCCTGATGTCTAATTGCCGTCTAATTGCGTGTGCCATCAGTCAGGTACATGCTGTACAACAGAACACTGCACAAAGGCCTCTCCCTGAAGTCTCACAGTCAATACGGTTCACTGCAGTGATCGGGAGCGGATGGCCTTTTATGTTACGGTCAAGTGAGGGGATTTAATAATTATGATATTAGAACAATTATCATTATTAAATAATATTTTGTAATTAGCTCAAATAGTGTTTTGATCTTTGCAACGTGTGCAGAGCAAGATCAAAGAAGCACTCTGACTGATCCTGTTACTATTACCTGAGTCACTACCGCAACATTAGCAACAGTCTGGTCTGATCATGCCCTGCCAATCTGCTGGCATCTCTGCAGGGTGACGGACTTGTATGATATGTAAGTCTGTATATTTAATAACCTTTGATCTTTTAAAGGCCTCACTCTCATAGCGGCATGACTTACAGAATTAGATTCATGGTGGTTAATGAAACATAAGCGCCGGCACCAGATATCTTCGTATGTCACGTGGGCCGACTCTGTTGTTCTCTTGGTCTCAGCGAAAATGCTAAAACTTCAAAAGTCAGAGATGCAACAAATGCTGTCACGAGCATAACCTAAAAAAAAGGAATTAGTGAAGGGTAATTCCACCGATATTGCAACATTTCTCTATTATTCAGTTATTAAGAGCAGAAAGGTCACCAAGGGTCACCACAGGTCATGCAATACTAATATAAGCGCATACTGTCATAAAGCAAATATAGCCATTATATCCAAAATGACTCCAGAACCCCTTGTCTCTTCTATATTTACATTTACATTTATGGCATTTAGCAGACGCTCTTATCCAGAGCGACTTACAAGGTTACTCATATTACAGAGGTGGGCCAATGTAGTGTTAGGAGTCTGGCCCAGGGACTCTTATTAGTGTAGCACAGCATAGTCACCCAGACCGGGAGTCGAACCCCAGTCTCCCACATGGTGTTGCTGTAACCCAGTGGCAGGTAGTGGTGTTATCTGTTGCGCCACACCAACCACTATATACATAGTTCTATATAGTTTTATAATTTTATGGCTATTGTCACTCTCACAGAAAAACCTTGTATCTCCAAAATGTCCACTTTCAGTGTTTTCAGTGAGGCACTTTCAACAAAGTAGAAAGCATTTCTATTGGTCCATTTATCATGAAATCATAAAAAAGTGATATTTTGTGTTTATCTTGACTATTTATCAAAAAACAGCTGCCAGATTCAAATGATGTCAAATTAAAAAAAAAAAAGTTTTTGGACAGTGTGCCTGGTTCCTCTCACCTGCACTGTGTGTAATTCTGACACAGTAAGTTACCATAACAGAGTATTTCACACTACCCCCCCCCACACACACACACACACACACCACCACCACCACACACACCAATGGCTTTGTTTACATATTAACCCTTTAATCATGCTGAAACTCTGAACTCTGCTCTTTCATTACAAACTTATTGAAGGTAAAATACTTCAAATTAAAATGATTACAATTTATATATAAATATAAATATTCAGGAAAGTACAAATGCATCTAAATGGACGATTACTAATCTCTGCTTATCCCTAATCATTAGTGCTACCGTTAATAACCCAGTAATAAGCCCAGGCTTCAAAGGGTTAAGCCACCTGGCTATAATGCTAATGGCCCTCCAGTAGCCATCAGTTCAGTGTTACCCCAGAGAGGGGAGACAAGCTCCCCCAAACAAACTCATTTAATGTCGCCTGATTGCCTTGATACCTGCCCCCAAACAAAGCCCCCCCTGCACCCCCCCTGCACCCCCCCTCTGCACCCCCCTCGCCGGCCCGTGCCTTTTGCAAGTGAATGGGCCTTTAAAGGCCTGATGGCACACTCGCTTTGTGCGCAGCTCGCTGTGTGAATAGCCGCTGATAAACGTGGCGCCTGCTGGCTGCGGGGCTGCGATGCAAATGACACGAAACGGAGCCCAAACTCCGAGCCCTGCTCTGCACTGCAGCTCCTCCTGCTCCTGCAGGTGTGTGGAGGGGAGCAGGACGCGCGAGGAGGGAGGTCTGGACTGAAAGGAGGAAGGAGGTGGATTAATATGAAGGCCTGCAGCAGCTCTGGAGCAGCTCTGGAGCAGCTGGTGAGCGCGCAGTGCGGAGCAGGCGCGTGACGCACGGCTTATTAACGTTCATTAGCAGATTATTACTGATAATTAACGCTCAGGTGTTTGGCTGTGGTGGTGGATCTCTCTGAGAATTGCTACTTAACACAGTTCAGAGGTGCAGTGATTCCGTTCCACCTTAAATAGTGAGAAGAACAGGAGTCTAGAACCTGGAAAGAACTTGACTCCATGACTGTCCACTGAGTTCAAAGCTGGTTCTGTAAGGAAGGTTCTTTAGGGAAGGTAATGGTTCTATATGAAAACACAACTCATTAGAATGTTTAAATGGTTCTTTACCTCATAAACTCCTAAAAATAGGGTTCCAAAAGGGTATTTTGGAAGGATGGTGGTTGTAGGTAGAACCATGACACAGCAAATAAGCTAGAACGTTTAAGTGGTTCTTTGCTTTGCTATATGGAACCACAACAACTCCGGGAACCATTAGAATGTTTAAGTGGTTCTTAACCTGGTTAAACTCTTAAAACATAGGGTTCTATAAGGGTACTGTGGAAGGATGGTGGTGGTACGTAGAACTATGACACAGCAAATAAAGAGCTAGAACGTTTAAGTGGTTCTTTGCTTGGTTAGACTCTTAAAATAGGGTTCTATAAGGGTTCTTTAGTAAAGACAATGGTTCTATATGGAACTACAACAACTCCGAGAACCATTAGAATGATTAGGTTGTTCTTAACCTGGTTCTATAGGGTTCTATAAGGGTTCTTTGGTAGTTCTTTGCTTGGTTAGATTCTTAAAATGGGGTTTTATAAAGGTTCTTTAGTAAAGGCAATGGTACTGTATGGAACCACAACAACTCAGAGAACCATGAGAATGTTTAAGTGGTTCTTAACCTGGCTAAACTCCTAAAATAGGGTTCTATAAGGGTACTGTGGAAGGATAGTGGTTGTACGTAGAACCATGAAACAGCAAATAAAGAGCTAGAATGTTTAAGTGGTTCTTTGCTTGGTTAGACTCTTAAAATAGGGTTCTATAAGGGTTCTTTTGTGGTTCTTTGCTTGGTTAGACTCTTAAAATAGGGTTCTACAAGGGTTCTTTAGTAAAGGCAATGGTACTATATGGAACCACAACAACTCAAAACTCAAACCATGAGAATGTTTAAATGGTTCTTTAACTGGTTTAACCCCTATAAGGGTTCTTTAAGGGTTCTTTAGTAAGGGCACAGAACCAAACTCAAAGAACCACATTTATATTAATATTTGATTTAAAACAGATTATTTTTAATGTTTTTGCTTGTTGATCTTGTTTCTACTCAGCGATGGAGGCGTGTCCAACTTTCAGCATCCCGTTCACACACACACACACACACACACACACACACACACACACCCACGTATTTAATGCCTTACTGACTCATTCAGATTTAAATGCAGGAGACTGACGTGTGATGCAAATAATAACAGCTGGAAAAGCAGCAAATAGGACCCTTCATATTCACAGCATCAGTACTGACCACCAACACACACAAACACACACAAACACACACTATGTAAATATAGTTACCTCTCTATTTGGTGTCTTTCAATTATTTCCACAATTTCAGGATGAATAGACCAATAGAAATGCTCTAAAATGTTGTTGTTTTTTTGTCGCTGTTTATATAAATATATATAATATATATATATATATTATATATAGAGCATATATATATATAGAGAGAGTCATAAGTATAAATAAATATATTATACACATATATATAGTTCTGTATAAAACCGTGTCAACTCAAGGGGTTCTTTGCCTGGGTCCTCTCTTAAAAGGAGGTTCTTAGCAAGTGCAGTGGTTCTGTATAAAACTCAACTCCAGGGGTTCTGGTGTCTGGTTGAACTCATTGGGTTTGGTTCTGTTTGTTTAACATCAAACGGGTTCTGCTCTTTGATGGAGGAACTACTGTAGTACTGTTCCACTGTTGCTTCTTGTTTTGAGCCTCAGACTGGTGAGACTGGTGATAGCAGTGAGACTGGTGAGAGTAGTGAGGCTGGTGAGGGTAGTGAGGCTGGTGAGGCTGGTGAGGCTGGTGAGAGTAGTGAGACTGGTGAGAGTAGTGAGGCTGGTGAGGGTAGTGAGGCTGGTGAGGCTGGTGAGGCTGGTGAGAGTAGTGAGACTGGTGAGAGTAGTGAGGCTGGTGAGGGTAGTGAGGCTGGTGAGGCTGGTGAGGCTGGTGAGAGTAGTGAGACTGGTGAGAGTAGTGAGGCTGGTGAGGGTAGTGAGGCTGGTGAGGCTGGTGAGGCTGCTGAGAGTGCTGAGACTGCTGAGACTGGTGAGAGTAGTGAGACTGCTGAGACTGGTGAGACTGGTGAGAGTAGTGAGGCTGCTGAGAGTAGTGAGACTGGTGAGAGTGGTGAGACTGGTGAGAGTAGTGAGACTGGTGAGAGTAGTGAGGCTGGTGAGAGTAGTGAGACTGGTGAGAGTAGTGAGACTGCTGAGAGTAGTGAGGCTGGTGAGAGTAGTGAGACTGGTGAGAGTAGTGAGACTGGTGAGAGTAGTGAGGCTGGTGAGGCTGGTGAGAGTAGTGAGACTGGTGAGAGTAGTGAGGCTGGTGAGAGTAGTGAGACTGCTGAGAGTAGTGAGACTGGTGAGAGTAGTGAGACTGGTGAGAGTAGTGAGGCTGGTGAGAGTAGTGAGGCTGGTGAGAGTAGTGAGGCTGGTGAGAGTAGTGAGACTGGTGAGAGTAGTGAGGCTGGTGAGAGTAGTGAGGCTGGTGAGAGTAGTGAGACTGGTGAGAGTAGTGAGACTGGTGAGAGTAGTGAGGCTGGTGAGAGTAGTGAGGCTGGTGAGAGTAGTGAGGCTGGTGAGAGTAGTGAGACTGGTGAGAGTAGTGAGGCTGGTGAGAGTAGTGAGGCTGCTGAGGCGCTCTTCGTTCACTCGCTCCCCCTTCAGTCACTCTGTGTTTTATACCCTAGCTAAAATTAGGGACGCCCAGCACGTTTTTCCTCCGCCTGCCCTGATTGGCCGAGCCTGGCTGACGCGCTACTTATAAGCCACCAATCAAGAGCGCTCCTGGGTTTGAAACGTCAGGTTGGAGAGAGGCGCAGAGCAGAGCTGAGCTGAGCAGAGCGCAGGAGAGACTGAGCTGCGCGGAGAGCAGCGGAGCCTCTGTTACCTGTTCAGAAGAGGGACGGGTTTGGAAAGCTGAGCGTTTCTCGAGTTTCTCTCCTTTTCTTGTTTATCTCGAACCTCTGGACTCACTGGACCGACTGGACATGGCCTTAAGCGGGACCATTTTGCCCTCCATCTCCACTTTCGCCGCGCAGAAGGAGAAATGCTGGGAGAGCGTGAGTGTCCTTTAGCGATTGCAGGTGTTGTTGTAACCTGTAGCCTCTCGTGCCCTGCGTCTCAAACCGCAGCGCGTGTGCTTGGAAGTGATTTGAGCGCGAGCTCACCGCATGTGTTTCACTTTTGGCTCGTGCATGTTGTGTGTGTGTGTGTGTGTGTGTGTGATCAATGCATTGACTCCTGTTGCATGCTCCTGTTGTGTTTTACGCAGAGGTGGAAGGACGACCTACACCTGAGCTGCTTGGCTGACCTGTCCTCCAGCCTGGACGGCGCCCTTGTAGGCAGACACCAACACCACCAACACCACCACCAACACCACCACGACGACGAGGATCTGGACAAGTACCTGGATCTGGAGTTTATCCTGGCCAACACAGCCGCCTCCGAGAACGTCCCCTCGGTGCCCAGCATGGGCATGAGCATGGGGGTCGACTACAGGATGCCTGAGGGTAGAAGCGGCTATGCCAGCACCCCCACACCGGCCAGCTCGTACCCTTCAGCAACCGAGCTAGGAGCCTCTCCTCCCGGCTACAGCGCCAGCCTCATGGCCGAGCTGCTGCGCTCCGAAGCGGACACGTACTGCTCACCGCCGCCGCCAGCGCCACACTCCAGCCACATCCAGGGCCGCTTCATGGTCAGATCGCCCCCCTTCCCCACTCAGGACATTACCGTAGACGCCGTGAAAGTCGAGCCGTGCGTGGACAGCTACGGACCCGTGCTGGGAATGGTGCCTAAGATCAAGCAGGAGGCGTCCAGCACCGGAGCCTGCATGAGGGCGTACGAGCAGCCGATGCTAGCTCACTCTCCACAGGGCTCCGGCAGCATGACCCCTCCGCTCAGCCCCGGGGAGATGATGCACCCCGACTGCCAGGCTCCGATGTGCCGCTCGGTGCCCTTCCCGTCCGGATTCCACACGAGCTTCCCTCCGCAAGCGCAGCTGCAGCTGCCCTACCCCGGCGTGGCGATGCCTAGCGCCGGCCAGAGAGCGCTGCTCACCCCGCCCTCCTCGCCGCTGGAGCTGGACGCCAACAAGCCCAAGCGTGGGCGCAGGACCTGGCCTAGGAAGCGCACGGCCACGCATACGTGTACATACGCGGGCTGTGGCAAGACGTACACCAAGAGCTCGCACCTGAAGGCGCACCAGAGGACACACACAGGTAAGAGATTCTCACACCTTCCTGATCACTAGCATGGCTCAGCTGTGGTGCTGCTGCAGAGAGTACTGCTCTCTGGACCCGGTGACCCGGTGACCCGGTGCCCCATTCAAGTCTGATCAATTGTCTTGGTTCTGTCTCCTTCTTCCAGGTGAGAAGCCCTATCACTGCAGCTGGGAAGGCTGCGGCTGGAAGTTCGCCCGCTCCGACGAGCTGACCCGCCACTTCCGCAAGCACACCGGCCACCGGCCCTTCCAGTGCCACCTGTGCGAACGTGCCTTCTCCAGGTCCGACCATCTGGCCCTGCACATGAAGAGGCACATGTAGGAGTGGAGAGACTTTCCCTGGACCAAAGCACAACGAGCTATCAACATCAAGACACATGCTGGGGGAGGGGGGGGGGTTCTTTATACCCTCAGCTATTCAGTATTCGTTGCGATAGACTCTCTAAAGAGGCAAAACACCAACAGACTGGACACTGTGCCATGGTGCCATGGTGCCGCCCCTCCCCCCCCCCTCCCAATGACCAAGGTGTTTCTTTTTTCAGTCGTGTAGCTGGTACTACTTTCTTCATGGACAAAAGCATTTGCTTGTTAAGGAGCTTTAAAAAAAAAAAAATAAAAAAATAAGTGCGAAGCCACTTTGTACTCGACGTTAGACTGGACGACGTTAGGCTGGACCTACTACCTACACCTCCGACGCAACTGGAATCGATCATCAGAACAAAAACAGTGCCTTGTTTTTTTTTATATTCCGTGCAGGCTTTACATCTCAAGTGCCATAAATGTGCTCAACTTCTCAATGTCTTCAACTATCCCCCAAAAAAAGAGAGAAATAAGCTTGTAGACGATGTTTTTATTGTATTTCTTTTCTAAGACGGCCACAAAAGTCACAAGACTGAATGTTTTGGCTCGACTTGCTTGCATATTACCATGTAAAATCAGGGTCTTTATTTTTTAAATGGTTTCTACGTGTTTTTTAAAGTGTATTCCAGACTGTCCCGTGTCCAACTGGACACGACAAGGGCTATAAATGTGTCTTCGGAACAAAGTCTTTCGACTTGTACATAATTTATGCAATGTAAATAGTGTATTTACTGTACATATTAAACTTAACTGAGATATCTACTCTACTGTGTTTTGGTTCTGGACTTCTTCAGGGTGGCCGGAGCTGGTCTGGTGGATGCTGAGGGTTTGGGGTTTGAGGGAGAACGTGCCGTCCACCTCAAGGGCAGGACTAGAACTACAAACATTACATTTAGTCATGTCTGGGGAGGCAGAGGGGTGCCACAGTGGAGGAGGTGGGGGAGAATACAAACTAGAGGGTTGAATAAAGCTCCAAGTTGAGCTCAAAAGTTCTTGAATGCAAGAATTCCTAGCCAAACGAACGCTGACGAATTGCTTATCCTACTATCCTTAAAGCATTTTTATGCTACGAAGATGTCCCAGCGTTAAAACCAGCACACAAAGGGAGCCCAGTCTTCCAGAAGCTGTAAACAGAAGAGCACAGCCCATCTTACACCTATCCTCTCTCATAATAAGGGACATCCAGCCAGTGTATTTGGGTCACAGGACACAGGATCCTGTCCAACAAAGACAAGCGGCTCTCACAGTCCAAGTGCTCATTAGTGTCTGATGTTGTCTGGTGGTTCTTCAGGGTGTTGTGTTAGAACCTCTGTGAAAGCTCTGAGCGCTGAGCTCTGAGCGTCAGGTCGGGTTTGTGTGCGCAGTAAAGCAGAAACGCAACACCTTTCACGACTAAGAGATACCAGGCGATATCGCATCAAGATCGCGGTGCTATTTTGAGGGAAAAGAGGAAACGCAACCGTGTGAGTAGCTGGCATATTCACTGAGGCAAAGGAGCAACATTTTCATATCACTTTAAGCCTGTTTTCAGATCACTTTTCAGCCTCGCAGCAGAATCTGAGAGGTCGGCCAGGCCGGCCTTCTGCCTTCCAAGCCATTCCACCAAACTGGCCTCCAGTGACTGGTACCTACAGCACTGCTTATTTATGGCCTATCTTGATTTCCTTGCTGCAGAATTAGCTGATTTTGGGCCAACCTGAAGCTCAAACTGTGTGGGCTCGGGGAAACACACTCACACACTCACGTTTTCGGACTTTTTTTCAGATCCGAAGCCTCCCGAATGAGCCGAAGTGCTGTTTTGAGGCCTTAAAGTAAAGAAGAATCAGTGGCCTAATTACTAATTAATTGTAAATAAGAGGAAATCTTATAGTTTAAAATTTGAGCGACTTCTGAAGCAACTGGAACACAGATGTTTGAGTAAACACTGCCAAATAAATTAATAATAAATAAATAAAATAGTTAAATATATAAAATTATATAACATTAATATCAGCTTTGATAGCTTTCTACCTTCTATAGGTCTCCAACAGATCAAAGCAATCAGCCAGCTTCAAAGGGGGGGGGGGTTGTGAGATGATTGGTCTGAAGGCCCATCGCATTTTCTGGATATTTTAGACGACAAGAAACGACAAGAAAGTAACACCAAGCTAACAGGGTTTGTGGAACTCCTTTTGGAGCTATAAAGATCCCGCTGTAAAGGTTCTACATCAGCGAGGTTCTTTAACACTGCTCCTGGAGAGGGTTTGGCCTTGGATCCAGCGCTAATCCACCCCACCTGAGTCAACTAATAACCCCCTCAGAAGGTCTTGAGTGGCTGAATAAGGAGTGTGAGACTTGGGTTTGAGCTACCTGCAGAAAGGGTGGCTCTACAGGAGGAGCTATATATTATATATAGAAGCATCTACTAGCCTTTACTAGAGAACCCTTGAAGAAGCCGGTTTTTGAAAAGCAGTTCAGTGAAAGTTAAACGCCTCCTTCTGCTGGAAACTGCACTTTCAGGTTGTTGTGAAGGGATAACATCATTCAGACGCAGCCGATGACAGTGTGCTCACCCTGGCTCTGAGCCAGTGTGGATCTGTCATGCAGAGAGATTAGATTGAGAATCATCCAGGGGTCAAAGCACAAGTTCTTCCCATATGTTTCCCTTTTTCTCCCAGTTTGGTTCTGCCAGTCAAACCACCCGTTTGTAACGTCCCCAAGCACTAGCCATGCTGCCGACCTGAGGAGGGTGAAGCCTTAACCAACACGATCTCACATAGAATCGACCATTTGACCTTTTTCGCCTGTCCACTAGTAGTGCTGTTGAGCAAAAATGCACACAAACACACACACACACACACACACACACACACACACACACAAACAAAGAAGAATTGATCAAACTGTGCTGGGAGATTGTGGTTAAGACAATCTTGCTGTTTATGAACTTTTTGGGGATGAAAAAACAATGGGCCGAAATGCCTGGAGAAACTGTAAGGATCATTTCAGTGGTTAAAGGATAGAATAAGGGTTAAGATTCAGGTTAGATTTAGGTGTAGATTAAGGTGTAGGTTAAGGTTAGATTTAGGTGTAGATTAAGGTGTAGATTAAGGTGTAGATTAAGGTTAGGTTCAGATCAGGTTTAGGTGTAGTTTAAGGTGTAGGTGAAGGTTATGTTCAGATCAGGTTTAGGTGTAGATTAAGGTGTAGGTGAAGGTTAGGTTCAGATCAGGTTTAGGTGTAGACTAAGGTGTAGGTGAAGGTTAGGTTCAGATCAGGTTTAGGTGTAGATTAAGGTGTAGGTGAAGGTTATGTTCAGATCAGGTTTAGGTGTAGATTAAGGTGTAGATTAAGGTGTAGGTGAAGGTCAGGTTTAGGTGTAGATTAAGGTGTAGGTGAAGGTTATGTTCAGATCAGGTTTAGGTGTAGATTAAGGTGTAGGTGAAGGTCAGGTTTAGGTGTAGATTAAGGTTAGGTTCAGATCAGGTTTAGGTGTAGATTAAGGTGTAGGTGAAGGTTAGGTTCAGATCAGGTTTAGGTGTAGATTAAGGTGTAGATTGAGGTGTAGGTAAAGGTCAGGTTTAGGTGTAGATTAAGGTGTAGATTAAGGTGTAGGTAAAGGTCAGGTTTAGGTGTAGATTAAGGTGTAGATTAAGGTTAGGTTCAGATCAGGTTTAGGTGTAGATTAAGGTGTAGGTGAAGGTTAGGTTTAGGTGTAGATTAAGGTGTAGGTGAAGGTTAGGTTCAGATCAGGTTTAGGTTTAGATTAAGGTGTAGGTGAAGGTTAGGTTCAGGTCAGGTTTAGGTGTAGATTAAGGTGTAGGTGAAGGTTAGATTCAAGTCAGATTTAGGTGTAGATTAAGGTGTAGGTGAAGGTTAGGTTCAGGTCAGATTTAGGTGTAAATTAAGGTGTAGTTGAAGGTTAGGTTTAGGTGTAGATTAAGGTGTAGATTAAGGTGTAGGTAAAGGTCAGGTTTAGGTGTAGATTAAGGTTAGGTTCAGATCAGGTTTAGGTGTAGATTAAGGTGTAGGTGAAGGTTAGATTTAGGTGTAGATTAAGGTGTAGGTGAAGGTTAGGTTTAGGTGTAGATTAAGGTGTAGGTGAAGGTTAGGTTCAGATCAGGTTTAGGTGTAGATTAAGGTGTAGGTGAAGGTTAGGTTCAGGTCAGGTTTAGGTGTAGATTAAGGTGTAGGTGAAGGTTAGGTTCAGGTCAGATTTAGGTGTAGATTAAGGTGTAGGTGAAGGTTAGGTTCAGGTCAGATTTAGGTGTAAATTAAGGTGTAGTTGAAGGTTAGGTTTAGGTGTAGATTAAGGTGTAGGTGAAGGTTAGGTTCAGATCAGGTTTAGGTGTAGATTAAGGTGTAGGTGAAGGTCAGGTTTAGGTGTAGATTAAGGTGTAGGTGAAGGTTAGGTTCAGATCAGGTTTAGGTGTAGATTAAGGTGTAGGTGAAGGTCAGGTTTAGGTGTAGTTTAAGGTGTAGGTGAAGGTTAGGTTCAGGCGTAGATTAAGGTGTAGATTAAGGTGTAGATTAAGGTGTAGGTGAAGCTACGACAGAAGGAGAAGACTGTAGAAAGGTTTCTCAGGGTTCCTCCTGTTGGACAGTCCTGCCTTTGGGCCCAAGCTTAACCAAACTGACCACTTATGTCCCACAGTCCAAGACCGTCCAAAAGAGCACCAACCAGGCTCCAGCAGCTCTCATCCGGCCGGCATTGTTTCACACACGTCATATTTCTTCGGCTAAAAGGTGGGTTCGAGAAAACAAGGGCTTTGCTCCTGAATGGAGAAAGGTCAGCCGCTAAAGACAAGCACATTGTGTGGAGCAGAGGGGGGGGGGAGGGGGTCTGGAGTTGGCCTTGTGGAGTTGTATGAAGCCCTGATCTGAACGCATGTGAAAGTGCCACCAATGCCAGCGGTAACGGGGTTCTCTGGGACGGCTACTCCCTTAGCAAATCTAGACTCAATAAATAAAGACGGTGCCATAGGAGAACCACTTTTGGTTCCATATATATATATATAGATATAGGTTCTACAGTCGTACACATCTCTATTACAAATATTGGGCCTCATTTACCAACCGTTCTTAGAAAGAAATTTCCTAGAAAGCCAGTTCTCACAAAGACTCTCGCTGACAATCTCCAGCGTTTCCTTATGTGGGATCTGTTCAGTTTTGGAGGACAATGGGATCCATGTAAAGAGCTGAGAACAATTCTGTTCTTTAAAACACATCATGAATCCGACCCAGACCTTCTGCTCCTGGACTTCCCTCAGGAACAAATTTAAGCAAGTTCTAAATGAAGCCCATTTTCCTATCTGGAAGCAAAGGTGGTTCTTTTATGGCATCACTCACATCAAAGCACCACTAGAAGCACCTTTATCTTTAAGAGAACGGCTGAAGGGCTTCGAGTTACAGTTATCTCCTGCCTCTTCCTCTGGACAGGGTCGGAATGCCATGGGACAAGTTTGCCACCTGCTGGAACTCCACTGGAAGCTTCCCAACATGTGTAATCAGTTTCAGCCACGGCCCAACGCTGAGACAGAGGTGTCAGCACGATCCTCCTGTACGGCCGGACTTGACGCCCCGTGTCAAATTCTTGAACCCATCATTCCAGCGTGGGCCGGAGCCAGCAGCAATTAAACTCTCGCCGAATGAAAACATCTCGAGGAGGAGGTGATGACACCGCGTGTCGTCCTTTTCTGCACGTCACTGGTGTAGCGTAGCAAAACAGAGCCAGCAAGGCGATAGTCCCCGCGGCTGATGGAAAACCACACTGGTGTGACAGCATAATGGAGGGCGTCCATCTGGCTCCCATTAGCCGGCATACCTCTCTCGACAGTCCGGTTGGAAAGCACCAGCATTTCTGTCTGTACCACAACATCCCCTGGGCGGCATTACTCTGCGGAGAGAGCCTTCGCTCCCAGGCCCAGCTGATTAAATACGCCGAACTCAGGCCTGGTCTGGAACACCTCAAGAGCAGCCCGATCTCAGATTAGGCCTACAGCATGGCGTGCTGCGTTAAATCAATACTCCATCACAACCATTAGTTGTGTTAAGGGCAGGTTTTAAAAACATGGGTTCCTTCTTCTCGAAGCCAGCTGCCTTCATGTTTATGTCCATTAAGGCCTCGCTCACGTCCAGAGCAGTTCAGAACCGATCAGGTTACCTGCTGTGACATATACTGGGCCGATATCCACACCCCTCCACGGACATGTTTAAAACACACTGCATCCACAATATAATATAACCACCCCCCCAACTCCCCCACCCCACTCATAGCACACCTGCATCCCCTCTATTGTACACGGAATACCCCCTTATTTCCAAGAAGCTTGTGCGAACACAGGAAAACCAGCAACACTGGGGTTAATAAATACACCAGGTGTATTTATCTCCGGCACAGCCCAAACTGAGGTACGAGCGTAAAGGGACGGTTGTCTTGGATTGGGACGCTTTAGGACAATGCTCTAATTAGAGGCGCCAACAACACGGTGACCATAGTCGTTACTGAAACTATAGGGGTGAATTAAGAAATGAGGGCGTAATAAGGGTGTAATACTGGTCAGATGTCCATTATTACACCCTTATTACGCCCTAATTAAGCCAATAAATCGACCCCAGTGTTTGTAAACAAACAGGCTGGCGTAGTTCAGGCTCAATAGCTCACACTCAGTGCATTACATGGCAGGAAACTGTGGCCTGTTTCCTGCCAGACCCACACTAAAAGCTAAAAGTAGAAGTGGAACGTTTTGGTGGTTCTTCAGTTGAAACTCTGGAGGAACCTCTAAAGATGCCTTTAGTTCTGAAAACCTTTTTCTTGAAGGTTCCCTCCACAGTTCAAAATGGAAGAACCACCAAATAAAGTGTACTTGGGACAGTGAGTAGGGGTCTAGTGAGGTCAGAATGATAAAGTTATACGTGGTCGGTGGACACAACAAAGGCCTGGTGAAAATGATCAGCTGTTGCTAGTGCCGATGGTACCCCAGCACTGAACAGATCGGGTTCCCATTTTCCAGCTTCCAAAAGCAGTAGAGCTGAACCCAGTGATAGGAAAGTGGCACCAATGCCATCGGAAATGGGGTTCTCTGGGACGGCTACTGCCTTAGCAAATCTACACTCCAAAAATAAAGGTATAAGGTACCGCAGCATCCGGTCCAACACGACCAGACTCTGCAACAGCTTCTTCCCCCAAGCCATCAGACTTCTCAACTCCAGAGACTGAACTGATGTTTTTTTCTGTTCCATGCACACACACACACACACACACACACACACACACACACGCACACACACACACTCTCTCTCTCTCTCTCTCTCTCTCTCTCTCTCTAACCATTTACCCTCAGAACAATATGGGAAGCATTTTGCACTAATAACTTTACTACCTCACTGGACTAAATATTTATTGCACACTGCATAATTTGCACACTACCCCTAATTTATTTAGCGGTTCTTTGAGTGATGCCATAGGAGAACCACTTTTGGTTCCATAAATATCAATGTTGTGAACATTTAAACTGATTAGAACCTTTAAATCGAGTCTCTTGGACGGTTCTACAGTCGTACACATCTCTATTACAATCATTGGGCCTCATTTACCAACCGTTCTTAGAAAGACATTATTTAGAAAGTCACTTCTCACAAAGACTCTGGCTTTCTCCAGCATTTCCTTATGTGGAATCTGTTCAGTTTTGGAAGGGAAGCACCAGTTTGCAGAATGCAGTGGTCAGCACCTTCAAAAAGTGCTCCAGATACCACAGGACTATGCAGTGTCTTGCTGGGTCGGGGATGTTTTGGAGATACAAGGGGAATCTGCACAATATCAGGCAGGTGGTTTTAATGTTATGCTTACTGGTGTGCATCCCAACACACCTGGGTTTCCACTAACAGTAGATTAGGGATACAGAGAGGTAGGTAATAGTGTGATAAAATGCACTACCGTGTCCAAATGTTTGTGGACACCCCTTCTAATGAATGCCTAGTCCTCTTAGAGAAGTACTGCCAATAGAATAGGACCCTCTGGAGCTGATCAACATCATGAACCTATTGGCACCACGCTGTCTAAGGTGTGGGCTGGAGGGGTAATAAAGCCCCCTCAGCAGCATTGAGCTGTGGAGCAGAGGAAGAAGAACTGTGTTTTCTGGGATGATGAGGTGATGAGGTGGGGAGGTGATCATTTTCTTGTCGCTGAATGCAATCAAGTCCTCACAGCAATGTTCCTCCTCCAAAATCTAGTAGAAAGTCTTCTTCCCTGGATAGTAGAGACAGTTACTCCAACAAAAGCAGGATCAGCTCTTTTTAAATCAGTGAATGAGCCAGCGTCCCTATACTTTTGTCCATTTAGTGCCTCATTTGGCGAACAGCAGGCCTCAAACATCCTAGAAGGTATTCGACTGCGGCCTGTTTTAAAACAGAAAAGCAGCTCAGTTATTTATTCTCGGTTACAAGGTCGGCTCTCTGGGTCCGAGCCCAGCAGGAAAAGGGTAAATAATTGGGGAAGAACGCAGCGCAAGTAAACATCAGACCCAGAAATTTGGAAGGTAAGCATTTCTACCTCCCCACCCGGGTCCCTCCATTTTCATTTCCCCAACTGCACCGGCCGTGCATGTCAAGTCAATAAAAACCTAACGTGGAATTTCCTGTTAGTTCATACCACTAAAGTCAGCGAACATCAGCAGAGGCAGCTGCTCGTAGTTTTCAGGATCTGCTGAAAGTCATAACTCTCTGAAGTGCCCGCAAGAAGCTTGAGTGCTATTCCCACTGGGTCTCCATGAGTGCAGTAAAAACGGGAAAATAAATGACAGGACTTCCCTGCTAAGACTTGAAGACAATTTCTGGAATAGCTTAAAGCTTATACCCCGATCTGCCATAACATTAAAACCACTGACAACTGAAGTGACATGAATAGCACTGATGATCGGATTCCTGCGGCTCCTGTCTGTCGAGGAGTGGATCTACACATTGGGCCGCGAGTCAACAGTCGGTTCCTGAAGGTGATGAAGGTGTTGGAAGTTGGAAGAATCTGAGACACTTCGAAAAGAACCGAACTGTGATGTTCTAGATAGACGACTGGGTCAGAACATCTCCAAAACATCAGCAAGCAGGTCTTGTGGGGTGTTCCCGGTGTGCAGTGGTCAGTACCTACCAAAAGTGCTCCAAGGAAGGACATAACCAACATACCTAAACACTGTAGGCTCATTATTGCTCATGGAGGCCCCGCCCTCCACACAACTTACTTACTGCCTTGGTGCCAGATACCACAGGACACTTTCAGATGTTCTACAGTGTTCTTTGTCATTGTATAGTCATCTAAAGCTAAACTAAATGGACAAAAGTATTGGGACACGCCTCATAATGATTAAATTCAGCTGTTTGATTTAGTTCAAATTGCCACCACAGGTGTTTAAATTCATATCAGCTGGTGAAATTTCCTCCCTCCTAGATCTTCCTCCATCAGCTGTGAGTGGTGTTATTATTGAACAGTGGAAGAGTTTAGGAGGAACAGCTCACAGAGAGCAGCTCAGCCACAGAGTGTCTGTCAGACCACGTAAAGTTACAGAGCGGGGTCAGGGCCGAGTGCTGAGCTCAGAGCAGAGTGCAGAGAAGCCTCCAACTGACTCAGTAACTGCAGAGCTCCAGACCTGCTGCTGCTGGTAGAGCAACTCCATATGAATGCTTATATAATAAAGAATGTTAGAAAAGTTCCCATAGGTGTAATGTGTAGGAGCCCTTCCAGCTTCAAGTACGGCTCGGCTCGACCCGCCATCCTTTAAGATCCACAGAAGACGAGCGTCCAGACTGTTTTCTGTCCTGCACCGAAGTGGTGGAACGAACTTCCCCTGGGTGTCCGAACAGCAGAGTCCAACACTCGCTGTCTTCAAACCCAGACTGAAGACCCTCCTATTGGGCGGATATTAGAGTACTATGGTCTCCATATTGACTTGTGTTGTGTAGTAGAGTCTAAGATTAGAGGAGCTTTAATTTTAGTCTATTTAAACTAGCTGAGGTTCTTCTTCAGTGAACAGTGAAGCTCTTCTGTAAGTCACTCTGAATAAGAGCGTCTGCTAAATGCAGTAAATGTAAATGTCCCAATACTTTTGTCAATTTAGTGCATCACCAAATTAGGATTTTTTAACATAAGCATCAGACTCAGACTCAGCAGTAAACCACAGTAAAGTGTAAAATAACCATAAGGGACACATTTATGTATCTGAAATGGTGTAGTTTATTCTATGAAACAAGGGAGCACATACTCAGCATTGGCTTTTTTTTTCTAGTGACTACCAATGTTTGCAACCTTTAAAATGTTTTAAGTTACACATCTGGAGTTATTCATGTTTTATAGGACAACTAGAGCAGATGTCATATAGATCTGATGTACTTTCTTTGCTTTTAAAAATGCATTTCAGTATGACGATTAATCGTTTTTCTGTTATCTACAGAGGTGAGGGTCTAAGGCAGGCCGAAAGGAACGCGCTCCGCTTCAGAGCTGTGGGTCATTCACCTCAGTGTCTGATGTGTAATACAACGACATTTAAAATGCTCACATTCAAAATAATAATAAAAAAAAAACAATAAAAGAACATCAAAAGTGGATGTAAAGAGTCGAAATGGATTTACAGACTTTTCAACACACAAATAAAAATATACAAACTATTGCACAATGGAGGTATCGGAGACGAACGAGTACAGCATGAGTGGACACCTACGAAAACCAGACGTCTGTCTGAGAGCGTGGCGAAAAACGTGAGGCTCTTTTTTCGACTCCAAACCACTTTCGGGTTTAATTCTGACCACTGTAAGACAGCCCAGGCTCTGGAACCTCGCGGTTTTCTGCACACGCGTTAAGCTTAGTCATGACCTTTGCAGTGCTTTTAGTGGAGGGCGACCTGTAACAGGGTGGTAGGCCAAAAAAAATAAAAAAGTAAAAAAGGAGCCCAGCGTGTTCCTGGGGGTGCAAAGTGGTTAAAGTAACACTGTTAAATAAAGCAATGCTAAAGAACAAAAGAAAGGGAAGAAGGAGGGTCAAGCAGCTACTTCTGAGGAACGTAAGAAAGACGCGAGAACGCCCCCCCCCAAAAAAACAAACAAACAAACAAAAAACGGAAACTTGAGCAACTAACATCTGTCACAGCTTTGATAATCGGTAGTTATGAACAGCATAAACCTCTGCACTCTGAATATCAGCCACGGCAGATGTGGACCGAGCTGGCAGATGTTTACCCTACCTACGTACATCCTCATTCCAACTTAAGAGTAAAGTATGGATGGTCTTAGCTTGGGTGAGAGAGATGAAATCACTTCCAGACCAGGAGTATATTATCACTAGACAACCGGCGAGACCACAGGATTACACACGCCGGGCAGTACCACCAGCACCACCACCGTACGGTTCAAGTAAAATACAGTACAGAGTCGTTTCAGCGACGGAACCCAGAGCAGGGGTGTTCTGATCTTAATACTGAAGAGTTTCGGCTTTGGGGGGGGTGGTTGAGGGGTGGATGGAGGGGGGTCTGCTTTAGCATAAACTGTTGTTTATAAATATACAGTACTGTGCAAAAGTATTGATACCTCAAAAGCTGTTCATCTACACGCAGTAGTAGGTTCCGCCATTCCCTGGCTGAATGTAAATGCAGAGAGTGTTCAGTGCGAAGCTCGAGCGACCATCTGCTAAGTTACTTTTACTGTTATAGTAATTATTCATTTTTATTTGTTTACTTTATCTATTTTGTTATATTAATTTAAAAATCGTCACAGGACACTCATGCCGTACTGCCACTATGACCCGAGGATCGCTGGTTGCTGGGTCATGCTGCCTGCTATCAGCAGCCGGAGCCTGAGTGAGCACAACCGGCCTTGCTCTCAGTTCCACTCTTTCTCCCCACATCACTTCAGTGTGATGCTGATCAGCACAGGTGTCTGTTAGCCAATGCATCAGAGATGGGTACCCGGAGCGTTCCTCCGAGCGCATTGGTTGCCTGGTGATGTTGCACATTAGAGGCGGCGGCTGGTCAGAAGTATACATGTGGTAGGAGGTACATTTTTTACAAATAAAACAAAAATAAGAAATGAATGGCTTATTAAATTAGTATTTTCCTTTACTGGTTTAAATCATTATTCTATTTTACTTTTTGCCTTATAGCTAATTTGTTACTTTTATAGTTGTTTTATCTGTAATTTTTTTTTTTTTTTTAATTATCGTATTGCTACATTGCCAAATTAGGGTTTCCTTAAATTAGGGTATTCTCAAGATTAAATTAAAAGATTGACTGATTGATTGATTAATTTCAAGAAACCCAAACCCAGGGCAGTCAATAGATTATTTGTTCAGGAAAACACAAATAATGGAATAAAAATGCAAAAAAAAAAAAAAGTTAAAGAGTAGTTTTCTATTCTTTAACCATGTTAACCAATACCAAACCTCTTAAGGTGCCAAATGTTGTCTGTAATTATTATCCAATATCTGGTTTGGCTAATCAGTGCTATGCAAAGTCTATATCATTATTTATTTATTTGTTTGTTTGCTTGTTTTTTCAGATTTTACCAGCCAGTTGTGCTCTCTCTGACTCCGGCTGCTGATGCAAGCAGCATGATTCAGGATTCGAACCAGCGGATCACAGTAGCAGCGCATTAGATCATAGTGGCACTCAGAGCCCTATTTCTACTGTATGTGTTTTCCCAAGCAAAACCACGCTCGCCACCCAGATCAGTGGTTTAAACCGCTTGCTTGGGTGCCGAAGACTTCTGCACAGTACCTTATATCCGCAGTCCGGAGGACAGGACAGTTACAATTTGATCATTTGTTTAGAGGGGGTTTGGGGGGGGGGTTGGTGTTGTGCTTATATGGACTGGTTAGCACCGTGATCTGTCCAACCTGCACAGTTTTCCAGACACCTAACAGTACTGAAAAAAACAAAAACAGACCTGTACATTTTGTTCCAGTTGTAATCAAGCAGCTCTTTCCCACACTGACCAAGAGCTAAGCTTCTCGTAGCTTCTTAGGGAGGCAGATTACAGTATCTGATGTTATTGGTGTGCACATCTGCTGATGGCAATGTTGATACACTTCCACCAACACTCATAAAGAGGCTGTTTACACCTCACATCAACACGCGGCACTGGCCTATGGGTCACGTTCAGCCAGGTGTTAACACATCCAGGGCGCACTGGGACTGGATTACGATCATATCCCTCAAACCACACTTGGAGGTGGTCAGGGACAGATCTTGACCACATTTGACGCAAGTATTAATGCATCCTGCAGCACAGCCTTCTTCCCTGCTGATGCAGATGATTTACGGCCTGTTTTTGAGTGGGACAGTTTCCCAAAAGCATCTCAGAGTGGTTGACTAGGGTTGGATTTCTAAGCTGGACATTCCCAGCACTCCCACACCACACCAATCAGGGTCCCTGGGCAAAACTCCTAACTTTACATTAGTCGATCTGTGCCACTCTGGGTAAGAGCTTCAGCCAAACGCCTTGAAGATGATGAATCAGGTGTGTCCAAACTTTTGACTGGTGCTGTATAGCATGGTATAGCATGTAACATTTAGGTCATACATGCAGTAAAATAAAATAAAAAATGCAGATACATTAACAAACAAATCAAATATTGCACTGTCCGATTCTGATACCGTCCCGCATCCCTACTGGACACACTGAAATCCCTTTAACCTTCGCCGTGTACCACCCCAGATAACATGCCCATGTGAGGCCTGTATGAGGAACCTCCATGGGTTCCACACTGGCCCTACATATGGATGCCCACAAGGTTCCAAACAGGAGGGGATAAACATGGGCCCCATCTGAGTTGTACACATTGTACACACTGGGCTGAGATGTGAGATTAGGGTGGGCTGAGTCCCAGTAAAGCCCTAAAACCCACCTAGCCGGCGTTCCACCCATATGAGCCTCACACGAGCATGCTGGCTGCGACACAGGCCTGTGTGAGGTACCATGTGATTCCACACATAGAGAGGGAGCAAAAACAGAGACGGATGTTAGAATACTTCAGATATGGATTCTCAGTCATTTCTCATCAGCTTCTTTAGCACTAGTTTCTTTTTCCAGTAAAACGGTTATGGAGGGGCTTCATTAACCAGACTCACCATCTATGGCTCGGTTAACAGGTTCACTGGTTTGATACACACTCGTGAATGACCACACACACACACACACACACACACATGCACGCACACACACATACATACATACACACATCAACACCTTAAATAAACTATTTCTGTCGGTCAGAGTAGTGCAGGTTAATGCAGTGCATGTAGATGAACGTGGGTCGCCCCGTATTGACAGGTCACATTAAAACATGGGGGGGGGGGGCGTTTAACTGGTGAGAACTCCCTCATTACTTTTTTTTCTTCTTCTTCTTTTA
Source organism: Salminus brasiliensis (assembly GCF_030463535.1). Taxonomy (NCBI): domain Eukaryota; kingdom Metazoa; phylum Chordata; class Actinopteri; order Characiformes; family Bryconidae; genus Salminus; species Salminus brasiliensis. The sequence goes on along the minus strand of NC_132894.1, from coordinate 2,486,692 downwards.
TACACTCCCATCCCCTGCACACACAACTCGCTCTCTCACACACACACACGCATACACACATACACACGCTTTCCTCGGGTCAGTGGCGTGAGGAAGGTGCGTGCGAGGACAGGGCGGTCAGGTGTTGGACATTTCGGCCTTGCTGAGGGCGATGGCCAGCTCCAGGTCTTCCTGCTCTTGCTGCCGGAGCCTCTTCAGCCGCTCGCGCTCTGCTCTCTCGCTCTCACGCTTCGCCCACTCCATCTGCTGCGCCTCATTACCAAACTGACGGAGAGACAACAAACCACAGGGGCGCGCGCTGTCAGTGCCAGCTTACACAATCGTTTAGCTAAAATGAAAGTAGCCACTGATATCTAGAGCACATCATCGTTCTGCCTTTGCACAAGCTAGAAAACATCGCATGTAGAGACAAGCTAGACAAGAAAAGAGAGACAATGGTCATCTAAACATCTTACAGCACACACACACACACACACACACTCACAGAACATACGCAAGTCCTACAGAGGGTGCACAAAATAACGGAAACCCCACAACTCACTCACACTCTGGCTGTTTTATCTGGTACACCGACAGTACTCATTATCGTGTCATGCAAAAACCCTGTATCTCAACAAGAGCAGCTTTACAGGAGAAAGACATCAGTCGTCTGAACTTTCAATGGAAGTCAATGTAAAAATATTTAATTCCAGGTCATTTTGGAGCATTTCTATTGGTCCGTTCATCATGAATTTCTGAGACAATAGAAAAAACTGCCAGATTGACATTACAGGTTTTTGCGTGATGATTTTTAACAAACCCTACAGTTTTATTTTAAAATGAAAAGTTAACTGGAGGCTTTAAACATTAAAAAATAATAATAATAATAATAATTAAACTCATGGTAAATATAATTATTATCCTGTTAACCAAATATAACCTAATAAATCCAATAAATTTAAAATTCGACGACAGCAGGGCTAATAATAATAACAAATAATAATAATCTGATCTCAATAATTTGTATATATCTACAAATACATCCTGATTGTTTCCCCTTTATTGCACAATTTATCCTACCCCGTCCATTAATCGCCTAAACATACAGGCCAAAAGTTTGCGGACACCTGCTTGAATGTGTGCTGATCATCTCCTTATAAATGCTGAGAGGGTGACCATATCTTAGTTTTTTTCATTAGAGAGGACACTGTGGACACACGGGTCACCTCTGTAGTTAGGATATCATGGCTGGCCGGAGGGGTTTCCAATAGGCCTGAGTTGTAAGTTGAACTGAAAGGAGCCGAGGAGCCGATTGGGTCACACAGGCTATTAAAGCTATTTATTGTTTTTTGCTAAATTAATAAATGTGTAAGTATTAGTGCTCATTAACATACTGTAGCTGCAGGGTTTAAAGGGGTATTTCCACCCTGATATACACACACACACATACTGCCACGGCCCAACAATTAGGGCCACTTGAAACCCCCACCCAGCCACGACATCCTAACTACAGTGTCTCCAGGGTCCTCTTTATTGACAAAATATGGTCCTCCCTAGCACTTGGAACAAAGGTTTTTTTAAGATTATGATCAGCACACATTCAACCAGGTGTGTCCAAACTGTAAGTATTAGTAGTCCTGTATTTTTTGGCCCAAGACTTGTCCGCAGTGGTTCTGTCTTTAAGAGGACGATGATCATCAGCACAGTCCAGTCCAGATCTACAGTACAGAAATATATACAATAGTATAGCATAGATAAATACTCTGAACACCACTTGGGAAAATAATTAACGCATCACACATTTCAGAATAATTATGCAGACGTTCATTATTTGTCAACATTTACATCCCCAGTTTACATGACCAATCTTATGTCCAGATATCATTTGGTTGGTGGACCAATCTCCGCACTGGCAGTGACGCGATAAACTGTACAGCAGCTTTTTGTACGCATCATGTCCATTTACCAGCCCCCTTATTAGCCACACTTACCTTGCTGGTAGGCTTAGTCGGTAAGCAGTTACTGAGACTGTAGCTCAGACTGTAGCTCATCTGTTATTGGACAATTTGTGTTAGTTCCCCCTAACCGTTCATAAGTGGTCAGTTTCTGACCACCGAAGCACTCTTGGCCCGATGTTTTTGCTTGGTGGACACTCTGAGGTGTTTGATATCTACCATGGTGCGCTGAAAATGGTCCACCAATCAAATAGTACTTGGACTGCCGTGGTCTTCTAATTCTGCCCTTCTGTGGATAGATGAGAAAAGAGTGGCAGCAGATACTGAGGGGCTACAGTCAGTTCCTGATTCTAGGTCCTGTAGGCGAACCTTCTTACATGGCCAAGTCTGGTGTTTCCATTATTTTGTACACCCTATGTATGTATGAGCATACACAGCAACTAAACACATTATTCATGGCTGTCGAAAACACTTAAAGGAGCACTCCGTGCCAATCGCATGATTTGTGATCTATAATTGTAATTCGTCATTTGGGAGGAATCTCAGGCATTCTGTGGTTGGACAAAACGAGCTAGCATTCAATCTGCAGTCACATGATATGGTGAGTATGGGACAGACGAGGGAATGCTGTCCTGGGCCAAAACAACGACAGACTGCTGGAAAGCCCAACACTTCAATTAAACAAACTGACATTAAAATAAATCAAATAAATAAATCAAGGATTTTTCAGAGTTTGAAGGAATTAAGCAACTATCAGTTTCTACAGATTTAACGGCAGTTATTTGTGGCGACTCTCTGATTTCTCTGTTCCTCGAAGTTCTCACTTCTCTAAACTAATATTACCAAGTCATGGGACCACTGATGCCACCCTGCTGTGCTTGTGGAACATTGAATACAGTTCTCTTTCTGCTCTCCCTGTTGGGATTCATATTTTTATATGAATTCAATTAGCAGTGATCTGTATAGTTTTACTGCATTTCTTCATGTGAAAAAAATAGGATCCTATGAGAACTTCTGTCTGAACTTTTATCCTTGGATCTTCATGTGATCAGCACTGAGAGATAGAGGTAATCGAACTAAACGCACACACCTGAAGAAAAGCATTTATTAATCATATAAAAATGGAATTAATAACAACTTAATTGTCCTGTTAGGAAAAAGTTCGACCCCACTCACCTTTATTACTCCTTCAAATGTGTAGAATTAGTCTTATCTGCAGAAGATCAGCTGCGGTGATCAGAACATGGTTGGAGATGATTATTCTGGAGGAGTCTGGAGTCTGATTTAAACCTCAGACATTTAATCTGGCCTGCTCTTGATTGTTGAAGCTGGTGGTGAAGATGATCACCATCATGGCAGATCCAGATCCAGAGAGCTCTCTGAGGCCTTCAGAAAGAAGGGTGGAGATACAGAGGAGTCTGGGAACTGTTCGAAATCAGGCGCTCCACTGTCCACTAAATCATTTACAAGTGGAACAGCTGACGAGCATGGACAGGTCAGGATGTCCTAGCAAGTTCAGCCCAACAGCAGAACCACAAAATGAGTAAAGAAGTGCCCCGGAATTTTAATAAGTCATCATGGTCTCGCCACAGTTCAAAGTACAGCATCTACCGTCAGACAGCTTACCTTCTAGTGTCAAGAGCATTGCTAGTGCTAGGGGTTAATTGTTAGTTAACTGAGAGAAAAAGGCAACAAAAAAACTATTAAAAAATATCAAATAAAAAAAAAAAAAACTTTAGCTCTTCTAAACGTTTTTTTTTCACTTGACACACTTGTGCAGTCTTTTTCTGACGGTAAACTGAAGACTGAAGGCCTCAGAGAGCTCTCTGAATCTGGATCTGGCCGTGATGGTGATCTTCTTCACCACCAGCTTCAACCATCAAGATCAGACCAGACTAAACGTCTGAGGTTTAAATAAGACACTAAGACTCCTCCAGAATAATCCTCTCCAACCATGTTCTGATCATCTGCAGCTGATGTTCTGCTCCTGAGTCTAATTCTACACATTAGAAGTAGTAATAAATGTGAGTGGGGTCGAACTTTGTCTTAACAGGACAATTAAATTTCTATTAATTCCATTTTATAAATGATGATTAAAGACTTCAGATTTCTTCAGGTGTGTGAGTTTAGTTCGATTACCTCCATCTCTCAGTGTCGATCACATGAAGATCAAATGTTCAGATGTTTAAATGCGTTCAAGAATACAAAGGTTTTATGGGGTCCTAATTTTTTGACATGACTGCACATTTCATTGCATATAAACAAAATCTAAGGAGCCTGAATGAAATTTCAGCATGCAGGTAGAGCTGGGCAATATGATGATATTTTATCGTGTTGTGATGAATGTAGTGATGGTGATAACAGTAAGCTTCTCTAATCATATGGAGGAGACTGTTATTACTGCTTAATAAACACTGATCAGCTGCAGGTTTCATTACTAACAGTGTAATTAGACTGGGTTCATTAGATGAAGAGCAGCAGATGTTAACAGAGTATAAATCACTGTATTTAGTACAGGAGAGGATCTGAATAGTAGATTATAAGAATCTGATACTGATGTGTTTAGTGTGTGATTAGTCGTGATAAATATTGTCTATCACAAAAAAGTCTTTAAATATCATGATATAGTATTTTGACCATATCGCCCAGCCCTAAATGCAGAGGTCGTGTATCGTCTTCCTCTGAACTGATGTGTGATGTGTGATGTGTAACGTGAACGAACAAGGTCTACTTCACCACACTGTCAGACAATCTTACCTTAACTCTCTCAGTCCCTGCAAGAGAAAATTGGGTTACAAAAACACACACACACACAAACGTAAAAAAGAGAGATAGAGAGAGAGAGATATACAGCAAACTGCCACACACCATTCACTTCACTGCACACGGACAAATGGCTCAGTGGATACTCAACAGACCACCAACACCAATGACACATCATGGATCTTTTAATCAGGCTTTTGGGGGAAAGGAATGAACTCATGGGCAGACAAACAGACTCATGCACTGATCTGAAGCTGGGAGACAGAGTGACAGAAGAGGAGACACACGAGTTCTGTACACTTTGAAGACAGAAATGGTGAACCGCAGTGAACAAACAGGGCACATTTGAGATGAACATGCACATCAGACTGAGTGGAAACGAACCATCTAAGATTTTTCATGAACACCGATGAGCCAGAGCATTTTGACCACCTGCTTAATATGCTGTTGTAATGTGAAGCTCCCTCTACAACACCTCTGAAGGTGGTATCTGCACCAAGACAGGTCCTGTAAGTTGGGAGGTGGTGGAGCCACGGTGGATTGGGCTCGTTGTTACAGCGCCTCCTACAGGCAAACACAGCACATGTACAAGGCTGTGCAGGGACCTCATAGGACCGCGCCACCTCCATCCATCACTCTGAGGTCCTTTTCTGATGTTCGTCTGTCCAAAACCAAAGCATTTTGACCACCTGACTAATATGTAGTTGTAATGTGAAGCTCCCTCTACAACACCTCTGAAGGTGTCCTCGGACATCTGCACCAAGATGCTCCAGCAGATCCTGCAAGTCCTGCAAGTCTGGAAATGGATTGGCACATACATTTCTGGCTGTCCTGTGACCTCATGGGACCAGGCCACCTTCTTCTATCACTCCAAGGTCCAGTTCTGATGTATCCATTGTAGTCGCTTTTAATGGTGGACAGGGGTCGGCATGGGCACTCCGACTGGTCTGCAGCTACCCAGCCCCAGGCATGCTGTGGAATGTTCTTCCCTTAACCATAAACGAAACATTTTGGTTCCTGCGACACAGTATTCCTTCTCTGGCACCCGACATCCTGTCGCTGGTTTGAGGGACAGAGATGGGCCAACACATTTGATAGGAACTGACCACTGCATACCGAGAACACCCCACACGGAAACACATGCCTCATGTTCTGGAGATGTTCTGATCCAGTCGTGTGAAACATCACAGTTTGGTCAAAGGCTCTAAGCCTTTGTCATTCATTTCTCCACATCAAAGTCTATGAGAACCTATGAGAACTTTGAGAACCGACTGTTTAGTTACCATCTCCCAGAGATCCTAGACCTTCATATGTGCTGTTGTTCCACTGATTCACTGGATCATCTGCGAGTGGTGTCCCAATGTTTTGGCTCATTGGTGTGCATATCTTTGAATACTGCCGTCCATAAATGTATAAACCGGGACCTGGATTAGTACTACAGGGGAATATGGCGATTATTTCGGTTCTATAAAATGCAGGTGTTTAGGTACAGTAGTCCAGTGTCACCTGAACATTCTGCTCTTTTAATAAATTCAATAAATACATCATCAAAAATCAGTTTCAAATGATGGTCAAATGTAAACATCTGTCTGATGCTGACGATCTTTTAAACAGTTATGTTGATGCCAATATGACGGAGACAGATATCATCATGCATCCCTACTTAAAGCTTCAGTTTTTGAGGTTCTACGATAAAAAGCTACAGTTTATGCTTAGTAATTATAATATGGGTATAGTGTCCAGCTGGCCTAAAGCTAGTGTTCCATTGAGAAGACTCCAAACAGGCTTATAGTATTAAGTAATAATAGATAATAAATGGTTATCAGCAACCATTTAAGCACGGGGGTAACTGTTATTAAATAGTATTATTAATTTTTTAAAAGTCTGATAGTGCTGTCAACTATACAGTTATCAAACCACAAGTAGATCAAAAATGATGGCATGCTTTCTCAAATATTGTAGACATCGTACATTTAGCAGTAATTCTGATGAGACTGAGCTCATGAGAGAAGGAGAAAAAAATCAGAGACGGCTGAAGCAAGCCCTGCGTCCCCATCACATGCACACCAACACCAATGACAGGAGAATGATGGCTGAGGATGATGATGATGACGATGGCACAACAAATCAATGGGTCTTAAATTGAGTGGGTTTTTGCATTATACAGAAACTAGGGTGCACACCAAATCCCATGCTGAGAAATCTCCAGCCTGAGAGCTGAGTAGTGATACTGCTCCTTCCTGTCAACCAGTCACCATGGAACCAACTCCAAAAGCCAAGACCAGCGGCTTTCCAATAACCTCCACCACCATGGAACTGTGCCCCCACAAACCCTACTGCCAGTAAGTCAAGCTCTACGAAAACAAGCTTCAGGATGTTTTTTTTTTAGAGGGGAACCTTTTCACCTAATCTGGGCTCTGTCTTCCATTCACTGAAACCAGCTACTGTGGGCCTGTCTAGACCTTAAAGGGCCCCTATTCCACATTTCTCCTTTAGTTTTACCCCTGAGGTCCGTGTATGATATGAAAAACTGCCAACCGCTACTGTGCCTTTAAGACTGATATATGCAAATTCTGTCTGTTCTGATTGGCTACCCTGTCATGTGCCCTACTGACTTGCACAGCAGCCTAGGCTGGAACACTCTTTATAACATCAGTGCAAATAATAATCAGGCTTAAATTGCATATACGCTATATGGACAAAAGTATTGAGACACCTTCTTATTTATTGTTTCTTGAAATCAATACTGATACTGCTTTTTTTGGAGTAACTGTCTCTACTGCAAAGAGAAGAAGACTTTCTACCAGATTTTTCTACTAGAGGAACATTGCTGTAAGGATTTGACTGCATTCAGCAACAAAATCATTAGTGAGGTCAGGATGTTGGATAATGAACACCACCCCACCTCAATATCCCTCAACTCCCCAACTTATCCCAAAAGGACTGGATGGAGCTCCACCATCATTTCAGAGAACACAGTTCCTGAGAACACTGCTCCACAGCTCAATGCTGCTGGGGGGCTTTATACCCCTCTAGGTTCATCATGTTTATCTGCTCCAGAGAGTCCTATTCTATTGGCAGTATTTCTCTACAAGGACTGTGTGTGTGCACACTTGCACATCTGTGTCAGAAATGAGTGCAGCTTTAAGTAGATGAATGCTACTTTATATATTAGAAGGGGTGTCCGCAAACATTTGGACATATAGTGTATGTATAAATGTGTTGGATTTTGTGACATCACAAAATCAGCTAATAGCTAACAGGGTCAAAATCCTGGGTATGTAATGAACTACTTAAAAAGAGGTTCCTCAAGGGTTCTTTAGTATAAAGAACTATCACAACTCTAAGAACCATCTGAATGGTTAACCTGCCTATAATGGTACATCATTTGTTTTTTTAATGGGGTTGGTTCTATAATAATGGTTCTACATAACACCAAAAAGGGTTCTCCTGTGATTATGAATCAAAGAACCCCTTTTCAGTGCTATAGAGAACCCTTCCGGCTTTGTATGTATGTATAAGGGCTGAGGTAAAATCTCTAGCTAATGAAAGAGAGAAAATCCACCATCCAAATTATGACTGTCAAATTATGAGGAACCCACAACAACACTTTGTCAAACCAACAATCTCCAAACGTTCCTCACAAAACACACACTTAAAGAACACTCAGTTCCTTAGAACCCTGAGTCTTAGTCTTAGTCTAAACATCTCCTGATATCTAGAGCAACTCAAGTAAGACTAGGCCAGAAGATCAACAAGACCCACAGACTTCACACTGAATCGTGAGACCTCTCAGAAGACCTCCATCAGATACAGAACGAGAGTCAGTTTGTGTCTAGAAGACCCTGAAATACATGACCACACAAAGGGTGTGATAATGAGCCACACAAGGTTACACAAATAGCTATCAGCTGCTACAATTAGCAATCAAAGGAAATGCTGGCGTGGCTTCTCTGTTGAAGCTCGATTTCTGCTTTTCTACAGAAGGACGTCCAAACAGTTCGTAGAAGTGTTGACAACAATGCTGTACACAGGGTAATTACCCAACTGCCTGAATCTGATGTCCGGAGGCCCTCACCCATTTTTTCCAGCTACTGGCCGAATGAAAAATGTGGAGTTCGGCACCCTTTGAGCCATCAGTAAATACTTCTGCAGCCAAGGCTCAAGATTTACTACTAGCTAACTGAGCTAAGTGGATAGCTTGAATGATGATAAGTCATTTAGTGTGCTAACACTGTATGGGCAAAAGTATTGGGACACCTACACATAACACCTACCGGAGCTTTTATATGACGTCCCATTCTAAACCCATAGGCATTATTAATATGGAGCTGGTCCCCCTTTCCTCTAAGCTCTACCAGCAGCAGCAGGTCTGGAGCTCTGCAGTTATTGGAGGCTATGCTCTGAGCTCAGCACTCGGCCCTGACCCCGCTCTGTAACTTTACGTGGTCTGACAGACACTCGGTGGACACTGAGCTGCTCTCTGTGAGCTGTTCCTCCTAAACTCTTCCACTGTTCAATAATAACACCACTCACAGCTGATGGAGGAAGATCTAGGAGGGAAGGTCTAAATTTCACCAGCTGACTTGTTGTTGTTGGTGCAGCGGTGTCTCCTATTACATACAGAACCACGCTGGAGTTCAGTGAGCTCTTCAGAACCTCCCGTTCTTTCACTGATGTGTGGAAGAGAGGCAGACTGCAGGGCTAGAGGCTGGATTTTATACACCTGTAGCTGAATGGGACTGAATCAAACAGCTGAATTCAGTGATTAAGTGGTGTGTCCCAATACTTTTGTCCATATAGTGTAGTAGGTTTGCTTTATAGCTCAAGACAAACCTTTCGGATCTACAGTTTATATTAGTCTATATTAATAATTTAGCTACCAAGTCAGCTAGTGGAGCCTGATACAACAATATTAACACTTATTTTAAGGGCTTATGTAGCTTATGAGGACTAACACTTTTGAACAGTACTGTACACATATATATATATTATATAGCCAATAGCCTGCGAGTTTAACAAGAAAAAAAACACCCAATACAAACAAACCGACCGATTAGAAGATGCCAGTCGTACATAAGGTCCAGTCACCTTTATTACTCAGTTTATCTGATCATTTATTTATGATTTAACTTGTTATTAATTGGTATCTTTTATCTGGTATGTTTCAAAATAAAACTACATTTCATCTGTGAACCCCGAGGGTCTTGTCATGTAGTAATATGTTCCTTATTATATTTAACAGATATGTGATCCACTAATACAGGTGCAGAATTAAAAAATGAACAGCACTGTAAATCGCAATGGCGTCATTGTGCTGAAAAATCACGATTTATCCCCAAATCATTTATCCCTACTTAACAGATCCTACAAAGACACAAACTGCCTATCCTTCTGTACCACTCACGACCACGTCCATCAACTGTGCTGAAATCGCATTTGACTCTTACCTCAATTTTGTGAGCACTGTGAGCAGTACCTGAGAGAGTCCCTTCCTGACTGTTCTTTGCTCTAGAAGACTCTGAAATCACAAACTTGTGAAACTACAAAACTACAAAGACTTCAGCATAGCAGTGTGCATAGCTAGGATGGGACCTCAGAGAAGCTGAGCTTTTACCCCTCAAGACTTGTGGCCCATTTGATTCAGCGAAGCCTACAGAAGGCAAGACAACAAAAGGGGTATAACAGCAAACACAACAAACGACAGAGTCTGCCACGGGTCGCTGCCGAGCCGCGTCTGGCTTCATGATCATCGTTCCTTTCATTGTTCCTGATCATTCCATGGAGTTGGTTAATTACAAATAGTAATGGCAGTAGAGATGGAGAGTAGCCAGCATGAGGCAACAGCATAGACGGAGAGGTACAGAAGCCAATGGTGCGGTCTGCTCCACAAAATCTCACTCATGATTACTAAAAAGCAGAGAGTATTTTTGGGGAGGAAAAAAAAAAAAAGAAAAAGAAGATTAAAAAAATAATAAAAAAGGTGGACTGGACAAGAGAAGTAGTATCACTAAGCTCAACTTACAGAGCTGAAGTCTGCAAAACCCAAGGAAGAGTCTTTAGAGGCTTTACTTGAAGCAGACGGTGCAAACGGATCTTTGCCACTAAATGGGTCCCCGACCCCCTTTTTACTCTGAAACGGGTCGTTGGCGTCGGGGCCGAAGGGCTGGAAAGGATCGCTTGACTTGGACGGGTCCCCTGATCCAGGTATGTTAGTCGGGGTGCTTTTACCTGAAAGAGGTCAGAAATAAAGACTTGCTTGTGATGCATTTGTGATTTTCAATTTTTTTAACCTGCAATAAAGCAATGAAATAAATCACAATTTCATGAAACAAATAAGGATGAACTTTCTGCCCCACACTGCTCACATTTCCTTTCTCGCTGTGTGAGAACTCTACCACACCCTGCTGTAGATGCAAGCTTGCTTTTAGTCATGAGAGCAGTGTTTTCTTATAAGGGTGACGTCCTCTTCCACTGGCCCTGACTGCAAGACAAAATGTTCTGCAACAGAAAAACACGCAACATTGCTTATATGTTAATCTATCCCTCTAAGAACATGCCAATCACCAGTTTGACAGTGTATCTAAGCGTGTCAATGGTATTTGTGACTAACCACCACCAAACCTTTGCCCCAGATCAACCGAAAAACCACAGCTTTTTCAGTTACACTCGTGTGGTGCACCATTGCCACCCAGTCTACTATGGTGAAACTATACCGCCGATACTACAAAACACAAGCTTGTCGTCCCACGATTTCTAGAATATGGTTATGCATAAAGGTTAAAGCTACACAGAAGGTGGTGGGGGTTGCAAAATTTGCTCTGCTTAAATACGAGAAACAAAAAAAGGTGGACTAAAAAAATGCTTACGTGTAACACTTTTTTTTTTTTTTTTTTTTTTGGTGCGCAACGATTGGCATCGTCTCACTCGTGAGAACTTTAAACTGGTTGTTGGTTCCTCTAAAGGTGTCAACCGCAGTGTCAATTGGGCTGTTATTTATACCAGACCAGCAATCAGTTTCTCTCTTTCAGTAAACGGAATAGCAAACCACAATACGGAGCTCCACCCTGACAGGTCAAAGCCAGCAAAAACAAGCACAGCTTATCAATTCTCCATTCACAGCTGTAAGGCAAACGGTGCAGAGGAAAAAAGCCTTAATTATAATAATATGCGGCACAGCTTTTGCTTTTTTCAGCCACGCTGAAGACTGAGACTGTGCACTGGGGGGTAAACAAACATGAAAAAAATGCAGAAGTGACTGCAAAGGGCACAAAAATATATCATAAAGGGATGCAAATATGCGCTAATCTGGTTACTGGTACAGAAACTGTCAGCACTTGGGTTGACTCGTTGGTGATATCTGGAATGAGGAAACACCTATGTGACAATTTTCATTGCAACACATATTATAATACACAGACAACTGAAATTCAGCCATTTCCAGGGTTGATATACTCTTAAAAACCTCAGAGATTCCATGAATATCATGTAATGGTTTTAATACAGATATGTGTGTGTGTTTGAGTGTGAAGAGGCTATAGTCTTTAAGATTCCTCACGGTCTCTATTGCAGAAACGGTTCTTTATGTGAGCAAAAGTGAGCAATTCTTCTATGGCATCTATTTTTAAGAGTGTTTTTTCTCCAATTATTTATTTGATACAATTAACTCTAATAATGCTGGATAACTTTTATTCAATATAAACTACCATAAAAATGTTGTTTTGGTTTCCAAAAAAAAAAGAAAACACAAACACACAAAATAAAAGCCAAGCCTTAGAGCTGAACCTTTCATCTTAAGAAAGTTATGAGAAAGCAGTAGTGGGTACTCTGTGTAAAAAAAGAAAGAAAAAAGAGCTGTGTAAATTTATGGCACTCGAGTCACCCAGTTCACCAGAGTGTGAGTAAAAACACACACCAACACACAGAGGAAGTGGGGAAGGGTGTGGAGATCAGCACACGATGCTGGCAGTGCAGGCTAACCGCAGATGATTGAAGCAACTGAGATGTTGCAGTGCCCCCCTCAATATACCAACTAACCCTCCACTTCTAACCTCGTATTAAAACACTTCTAGAACACCACAACAATTTTCTCCAGCTTCTAGGAAGCTTCGCCCGTAGAGTGAGTTGCACTGATTCTACAATGAAAACTCAAACAGTTCTCTCCCCTCCCTCGGCACCTGCGACAGCAGCTCTTCACTAGAAGAGGTTCGGCTCTTGGTATCACACCATCATCTCATCTACAGACTCAAACACAGAGATCAACAAAATCTAATCTCAAAAAAAACAACAACATCTAAAACCTGAGCTGCTCTAAACCTTCATTTCCTGTTTGCCTCCATAAAGAAGGGAAAGGTGGCTGATATCAGTGTGGTCAATCGTGAGTGTTTCTTAACCTTTCATGTGTGACCCTGGTGTGCTCGCTGGTGAAGTGAAGGTGTGGGCAGAAACAAGAAAAAATGACTGCAGCGTTTTTTCTGATCTTCTGATCGTTTGTTTTGACTAGAGAAGAGTTTTTGATTAATAAAAATTCAGAAAACCTCAGCAGGGGGAGGAGCCTTTTTTTATAAAGCCCCCCAACTTTGGAATAACCTTCCAGATAATGTTCGGGACTCAGACACAGTCTCAAACTTTAAATCTAGGCTGAAACTCATATGTTTAGTTCAGCTTTTGGTAATTAATGTTTCTTAGATAAGGGCTGCAGGTCCAGGGGTTCGCGGACCCAGGGAATTGTAGTACACTGAGATGCTGGAGCTGTCGTCTCGCTGCTTACACGCGATCACTCAGGTTTGTTGGCGGTGGAGCAGATAGATGCTGGTGTTTTCAGGGTGCTCCCGTGTCCGTGTTACCTTCTGGCTCTCTCTTTTTAATTAGGCTGCTATAATCAGACCTGCCGGAGTCGTCAGACATACCCAGATGCTGATGCTCAACATTCTCAACCCTCCATAAAATTCCTCTTAGAACTAACTTTCTCTTTCTCTTTTTACCTTCTCCAAGTAAATGGCCACCCAGCCTGACCTGCTGGAAGATTGCCCGCTGAGGTCCCCTCTACCTGCGTCAAACCAGCTGCCACCTACCAGTCCGGCCAGCGGGCCCCCCCACCCGCCACCACCCATGGCGGACCGGCGGCTGACCTGCCTGCCACTGCTGCCTGTTTGGTGGCCGTGTTGAAACCTAGATGGACTCGTGTCTGTCTGACACTATTAATATCACCACTATTAACTGTCTGTGGTATCTGGTTTAGTAATTTTTATCATTAATGTTTAAATAGTCTGGCCAGAGGAGGATGGGTCCCCCTTGTGAGTCTTGGTTCCTCCCAAGGTTTCTTCCTCCAGCTCTGAGGGAGTTTTTCCTTGCCACTGTCGCCGTTGGCTTGCTCACGGGGGTCTTTGATCCTTTATGTTATTTCTTCTTTCTTCTCTGTCTCTGTCCTTTATTAAGTACTAATTATGTAAAGCTGCTTTGTGACGACAACAGTTATAAAAAGCTATTCAAATAAATCTGACTTGACTTGATTAATACATGTTTAATTAGTTGAGGAATATTAAGGATTATATATATATAATCCAACTATGAAAACTTCAGCACCAACTGCTTATAAACAATTCAGCTAAAGGCAAAAAAAGCTAGTCTTACAGTCCTAAAAGAAAATAAAGGCTCCTGACTGGTTCCTAGCTTGGGCAGACAGTTCTACTTGTATTGAATGTATGCTAAAGTCCTTCAATATTAACCCTACCGCCTTGCTGTCTTAAAAATGAAGGCTCCTGTATAGTTCCAGGTCATGACATGCAGTTCTGGTTATATAATATTTAGCTTATGTTAATGTTCTTTAGTTTTTGAAGGTTAAAGAAGGTTCTGTCCTCATTAAAAATAGAAACAGAATTTTTAAGTGTACTATGTCAGGTTTTATAGATTATAATATTGATCAATACAAGCCATTTGCAAAGATTTGTAATCCTTTATTTTGATTTTGATTTTAGTCTGATACGGTACTTAACTGTAACCGACCAAGTTTGCCAGTTTGCCAGTTTTCACAGTGGCCAACTGATGCAATACATTTGTTCAAAGGTTGTTTGACTCAAGACAAACTTCCAAACCAAACATTTGTATCCAAATAAATATAATAGCAAATGTATTTTTAAATACATTCGATGTAAAATAGTATTACAATTATTTTATACAGCATGTTTCTAATGAATCTATGCATTCCAAAGCTCATCATTTATAATGTGTATGTATGCATGTTTGTTTTAGTGATATTGACTTCTCCCTGTTTCTCTGGAGGCTTAGTTAGAACCGTGGATTAAAACTAACCCCGCCCTGTGGAGGATGCGCTTCAGCCTGGCCCAGTTCTCACTATGAGTTGTTTACATGCTTCCAAAATGAGCTCTACTGCAGTCACCAAGAGGTTGGTTTAAATAAGAAATGTGTGTCCGTTCTGGCACTTATACAAACACACACACACACACAACTCTGCATTTAAACACAGCTCTCACTACTGTCACACAAAAAGTCTGCATTTCCATTTTTTATGTGTTTTTTGTTTTTGACATTAAGAATGGACCCATAGAAATGTTCCAAAATTACTTAGAGTTTTTCAATTTGTATGGACGTCTATTGAAATTAGACGAATTAGATTTTTGGAGATACAAGGTTTTTGCATGACAGTGACAATATGATGGAAAAATATTTTAGGGTACAAAATTATGTTTTTGTTTAGGTTGTGCCTCCCCACCCCACCCCACCCCACTGGGTCTCATAAAAGCAGCTCAGTCTGACCCGGTGGTGTTGTCACAAATTTTTAAACCTACCGCTGGGTGGCTTGGGCCGTGGCGGGATGGTCTTCTTCGGCGGGAGCGCTGGAGTGTCCTGCTTTCGGCTGAAGAGGTCGTCTACAAAGCCCGGCTGTGTTGAACCACAGGTAGGGAAAGGGAGGTCACTCTGTCACAGACGCAGGTCAAGAATTCAAGCTCATTAATTGCTAATTCAGTAATATTCAGGCAATAATCAATATTCCTACACCAAATGACGTGAAAGCTACGTAATTAATGCAATTAATTAAAGGAAAAAAAAAAAAAAAATATATATATATATATATATATATATAAAAAATATATATATATATATATATATATATATATATATATATATATATATATATATATATATATATAATAATAATAAATAATTTACATGCATAATGAAATGGTCCTCCTACCTTTGACATCTGGCTGAAGTCAGCAAAGCCACTGTTGCTGCCAAATGAGCTGCTTCCAAAGGGGTCCAGAGTGCCAAAGGGATCTGCAGGCAAACGCAGGGGAGTACACTATAAACTTCTGAATAACCAAATCAAATTATTTCTGATAATTCTGTATATAACGTTTTGCATGGTTTGGTGTATGTATAAATATACACAGCTGTCACGAAAAAAACAGCATATCTAAAAAAAAACGGGAACTTCACACAAGGAGGAAAAAACCTTAACTTTCAATGGAAGTCAATGTAAAAAGATTTTAAGTCATTCTTAAGTACTTTTAGAGCATTTCTATTGGTCCACTGATCCTGAAATTCTAAAACAATATAAAGGAACAACAGCCAGATTCATAATATGGAGAAAAATGAAAGACAGAAGAAATGGAGAAGATATGTATATATATGTAAGACTAAACATGCTTTGGTGAAAGAGACGTTTCTCACTTCATCAGCGTACTCCTTTGCTGCTGTTTAGTCTGCATTAGAACGACATTACAAAAAACAAAAGAGTGCCTGATCTAAAACTATGTTTAAAAATGTTTATCTGACAAAAAACAGGTCATGGAAACTCACTGGTGAAAAAAAACAAATTGCCACATCTACTTCAAGCGATATTTCGAACACACCGAAGTTATCTTCAAAGTTATATCTCTCGTTTTTTTCTCTACCCCACCACATGTAGGAAAAAAAAACACTTCCTGGCATCGTACATGTATATAAAAAACACACACACAGTCTGCAGTAGAACGTGTTTACTGCAACATCAGAGGAACGTCCCATCTTTTCAGAGTGGTGGAGGGCCTGAGTGGATGGTCGGGACTCTGAGCATGGGAACCGTCTTAACAGCTTCTTCTCACTTCTGCTCTCGAAACACTCTCGTCACCTTCTCCGAGGCCTCCACCGGGCCAGAAATCACCCTGGGGCATAAGGTGTGAAAACAGCCCCCGCCTGCATTGTGCAACTCTTACCACAGTCCTTTCTCAAGGCACATCTCAGTGAACAGAGAGACTTTTAGGCATTGCCCTTTTTCACTGATCTGGGGCCTGAGCTGGGATAAGATGGGTGTAACCGGTATTTGGAGAGCGAGGAAATATATCATGTCAGTGTGGAACCCATCAAAGAGCAGGCACTAGGCTTGAGATGACTCAGCAGGAAAGGAACAAGTACCTGAGCCTTTCGGTTTGGGACTGGTGGAGGCAAATGGGTCATTGCTTGAAAAGTGATGAGGCTGCAAAGAGAGCAGAAAAGAGACGGTTAACTGAACATGCTCTGTGCTGCGTTTATTCAAAATGCAAAAGAGTGACTTTGCATCACTTCCTGGGTGATTCTTTACCTTAGCCGGGAGAGTAGCACTTTTACTGAACGGATCAGAGCTGGTGAAGGGGTCGGCCTTGGCCGGACACTTGAAGAAGTCTTCTGAAGTGGTCTTGAATGGGTCGGTCTCTTTAAAAGGATCTCCCCCAAACGGATCTGAAGAACAGTGTCATGACTTTGTGAGCAGACACAGAATCACCACTCTGTCTTTTGCTCATCTTTCAAGTTTTATCATGTGTTATGATGTTTTTTAAAACCCCTCTACCCCTCCTCTTTCCAGTAATACTGTAATTATTTATTTATTTATTATTTGCTCATTTTTAATCCAAAATCTCACATTTTAGCACAATTCAATTACATTTGACGAAATTGGAACAATACCTAATTCTTTTTTTCCTTTTTTAAATGCAATTTTAACCCTGATTTCAGTAAATTCCAATCATTACCCAATCCTCACCCAATAGCTAGGACCCTATCACACAAAGGCAGCAGCACTGAGAAGGTGAAGGCTAGCAAACAATTTTCCTGCGTCACATGAAGCTCCACACCATCTTTTAAAACTCTTGCCAACACAGCATTACTGGAGTTCAACACGCTTGAAGGCTATAAACACTATCCGCTAATTCTAGGTGGGGGCAGTAGTAATTAAGTTACAGGACAGTAATAAGCCGGAGCTGTTGGGAAGCATCTGATGCAAAACTTGAGTATTTTCCATACTTCAGGTGTCCCATAGATTCTCCCACAGACTACATCTACAGACGAGTTCCAGTTATACAGGTCAAAAACAAACCTATTATTTTCAAACGAGTAGCAAACATGAACCTGAACATGGAAATTTAGTGCTCAGTGCTGCAGTCTGACGTTTCTCCAGCAGAGGATGCTATTAGCATCGCTTTTGCATTGGTCATTTAAAAATAAGCAACTGCCATGATTCAAGAGGAGGTCACAAAGGCCCAAACTGACTGCGGGCACATTATAGATTAAATATTGTGCTAATCGCACAGGCCTCGTATAAATACAAAACTGTCGGCTCTTTCCCAAGTTGTGTTTTGAAAAACTTTTCATTTTGGCCAGAAAACACAAAACGTTTTAAGTGGAACGAGCCTAAGGCTGGCACATGTAAGCTACATTCCACTAAAACACCCATAATATTTAAATAAAATATAAATTCATGATCAAATTCTGAGTTTAGTCACAGCACTAAATAAATTCTGATTCACTGCCCATACTGTACCTCCGACCCACCTTCTACACCCTCACAAACCCACTCTTTACCAGTTCACTCACCCACCGGTTACACAACACTGCTTAGATGCTACACTTTCAAAATGACCCCAGTTTACACTTTCAGAATGACCCTAATTTAGTATGAGAGTTGGAGAACTGAAAGTTACATATTAGAAAGAGAGAAGTGTGCCAGTATAACTGAACATGATGCTGCAATACATGTCAGCCATGGAGTGCCACACTCACGCCTTTCCTTAAATCGAGCTCGTAGCCTGTTACCAGTGTAAATACAGTGTCTTATTAATTTTCTGTGTATTTTAGAGCACAGGATCCGTTATAGACACACAGTCGTGTGAAAAAATGAGAACACCCCATGACAACCTTTGTCTTTTGGAACATAAACATATCTGATCTTCATGTGATCAATACAACGAGATAGAGGTAATATAACTAAACTCACTCACAACCTTTTTTAAAACCATTGTAAAATGTAATTAATCAGGTACAGGTAAAAATCCTCATTCAATCCTCATAAAAGCGCACTGGACGAGGGGTGAGGGAGGTTTTCAGTGGCAGGACAGGGAGCTAACAGACTTCATAAATATTTGGGGGCAGCCACAGGAGGCTGCTGCTGCAGCGTCAAAGGAAAATAAAAAGCTTGAAAAGAAACAGACAGCTGAAGTGGGCGTGGTCGAAGTTTGTACGCCTTCTCCGTGATGAGCCCAGCTGTCAGCCACTGGGACGCCCGAAAACCCGGCGAAGCTCTTTTGCACATGTGCATCAGGTTAAGAGCTTGACCACTGTTTGACAATGAATGTTCAAAAGAGACAATCGGACAATCGGGTCAGCTGGTACGTAAATGTAGCCTTAGTTCGGTTTGCTCTTATTATCGAAGTGAGTGGCATCACCACAGTCGGCTCCAGTCAGTACCATCTGCCCAGATGTTTAAATATGTGTAAAAGACAAAGGTTTCCAAGGGGTGTCATATATGTCATGTGTTATAATTATATGATATGTACATAATCTATGCTCTCTTTAGAAAACGTCATTTTTGGTGCATCATACGACTGTACATTTACACGGCACTCTTCCCGTCATGCATTAAGCCAGAGTGGATACCTGTAGCTGTGGGAGGCTGCTTGGCAAAAGGATCATTCTGGAAAGGATCACCTACAGGAAAGTGGACAGAGATGGAGAAAGTTCAGTAGCCATAGAAAGACAGATCTGAAAGCCATGCCATGCCAACATGACACCCCAGTGCTCTGCAGTGACTTCCACTCAGCTCAGAGAAATGGGTAGCCTGCTGGCGAGTGAAGGCAGGGGCCTCGTACGATCAAACATGCAAGGAGACAGAGAAGCAGTGGGAGGCAGCAGATGAGCGATGAATAAAGGAAGGAAGGAAGAAAGAGAGAGACAACATGTGCAGCAACCTTTGAAAGGGTCGGATTTGAAAGGGTCTTCAGACTGGAAGGGGTCTGTGTGCATCTCTTGAGAGTTGCTGTTGAACACATTGGTCTTCACTTTGAAGGGGTCCTCCTGAAGGCAGAAGAATTGAAGTGTTAGCACTGAATAAAGCAGGCCCTTTTTACACTGGACCAAGACCACCTCTGCTCTTGGGAGTACAGCATAAATGTATTTCAAAATATTTACTGACTGTATTAATTGTAGGGTGAATTAGCCTAATTGCAATGACTCACTGTAAACTAGAACTCATAATAAACAATAAAATTATGGAATGTAACCCACTGCTCAAAAACCAACCACTGATAAGACTCCAATGATCTTACCATGGCCCCAAAGCCTCCGTTCTCCTTCTCAGGGAAGCCCTCGCTCATGTCAGCCAGGTTGGTCATGCTGCCCCCGTGCGTGCCATTCAGAGCGCTGCTGTACTGCTCGATGCTTTTGCTCATTTCATGCTGATTGTCCTGGATCTGGGACAGCTTGCTGCGAGCCTTCAAAACAAGTCATTCTATTATTGTTGCATTTTTATCATCTGACATTTTGTATGATTAGCCGTCGAAATAATCTGCTAATTATATGATTGCTAGCATAATAGGCCGAGGCAGCCCTACTCATCAGTCATGCGCTTATCAGTTCAGGTGAAAAGTCGTGAGCCGCAGGTTTTGATTATGGCTCACTTGGTATTTCACAATATCACCGCATTCCTCCACCCTTAAATACCACAGAGGTTTGCATATTGTGGAAGCTACACTGCATACTGTACCTAAACATGAGGTACCTATGTAAGAGTGTAGCACCCCCTAGTGTGCGCTAGTGAAACATGCAGCGCTAGACTCTTACACAACCTCCACTGATCATACCAGCTGGCACGCAAAAAACACTGCATCTTGGTTGTACATAATCTGAATCTGGCAGCTGTTCTTTACGCTATGTCAGAAGATTATGATGACCAATAGAAATGACTCCACATCTGCTCGGAATAAGCTTTTTACATCAACCATACACTGAAAGTTGACGAATCTGCAATTTTACAGACCATTTTTTGTATGACAATTACTATTGAGTGTGGCATCTTCTGTTACTTGATGTTTAGGACCTTAAAGTCACTCTCCATCATTATAAATGACTTTGTTTACATCAGATTTTCTGCATGCAATAATTCCCTATAACTGCTGTTTCCTCACCATCAGCATTTTGTGATTCAGCTGTTTACTCCACTTACCTGGTTGATCTCATCCTGCGTGGCCTTGAGGGACTTGATGATGGTCTCCAGCTGGATCTTGCCAGCCTGAAGGCTCTGCTCCAGCTGGCTCTCCTCCTGCTGCAGTCGGCTCAGGTCCGCTTTGGCTCGACTCAGCTCCTCTTCCTGGTTCAACAGGTCGGACTCCTGAGAATGGATCTGGGTCTGCAGAGAAGTGATCTGGACACACAAACACACGTTCTGTTTAGGGAAAAGGTAGGACCAACATTTTTGGACAAATCTTGTCAATGTTTATTCACAAAGGCGTGTATGTATTTGCACTTATTAGTTAATGAATAACAGGCCTACAATTAAATGTAAAAATATAAGCATATGGTTGAGGGGTTTAGTTCTGCAAAATAAGTCCAGACTGAAAAGTGAAAAGCATGCAATGCCGCTGATTTCTCATCCTGGTGGACCCACTGCACTGAACATTTTAGTGTTTACCTGCTTCCAACACACCTAATCCAGCTAATCAGATGATTAACAAGCCTTTCCTGAGCTGAAGGTGGAGCTGAAGGTGGTGTAAGTGCAGAAAGCATCTTAAATGTGAACACCAGGGTTGGGAAACACCTCCTCTTAGCCAATACAAGTTATTAATATACACAATATTAAACACAAGCTCACTTTGTTGTAAACACTTAAGTTTGCATGATCAGCTTTTATAATTTTATAATTAATGCATTTTTAATGTGACTTACTGATGTTTGAACCTCATGTTGAACATGTTCGAAAGCAAATAATTAGCAAAAGAAATCTCTGTTTTTAATGATTTACTGTTTTTTGAATGCATGGGACCTTAAAACATCAGGTTTGCAGGAGGACGGCATGACTTTACCATTTGGGACTCCTCCTGGCATTTCTGACGGACTTCATTGAGCATATCCTCCAGCTTGGCCTTCTGCTGGTCCATCTCATCTAGTCGGTCCTGAGCGTCCTGCTTCTGGGCCTCCAGCTCCTGTAGACTACACGTCTCCCGATCCAGGTCATTCTGCATCTCCTGAAGATCAAAACCAACAAAGAGTTACTTTTATATTTATATAAAATAAAATAATGTGATATTCAATGATCCTGATGCTGATTCCAACACTACTACCACTAAAGTAGGTAATGTTATACATCTCAAAATAGCCAGGTTTATTCAACCTATTGAAAAGTACATAGATGTAAAAACTGCATTAAATCTAAGGCTCTGCCAGATGTATCCGAATGTTTTAATAAAAATAGAGGTTCTTGTCTGTGTTTTGGCCTCCTGTCCACACGAAAGCGCTGTTTTTGGTCTCTGACAGGGAAAATAGAGCTTTATGAAAATGCCCAAGTCACAACGCATGCATGTTTGTGGCTGAATCTCAAATACCTCCTTACTCCCTATCTAGTGAACTACATAAGTCCTAAAACTACACTGCCTACATACAGATAGCTCTAAATTTCAGATCCCCCAGATATAACTGAATGTAGATACTGTTCTATTATATATACAGATATATAAATAATGTTCTATCCTGATTTAGAACCCATAACTTCCTGACTTGCATAGCACACTACACAGGAAGCAGTGTGTAATTTGGGATTAAACCTCTGTGTTCTTTTCTTTCTTCTTGGTGTTTTGAAGTTTCTTTTTCTGAGATACTACGGACCCAAACAGTGCTAGCAAGTGTTTTCATGTGGACAGAAATATTTTCAAATATAATAATATAATTATTAATCTTAATAATATGAATAGAATTAAATAAACTCTTTAACTTATGGACAAAAGTATTGGGACACCTGCTCATTCATTGTTTCTTCTAAAATCAAGAGTATTGAACTGAGCTGATCCTGCTTTTGTTGTTTTTGAGTAACTGTCTCTACTGTCCAGAGAAGATGGATTTCTACTAGATTTGGGAGAAACACTGCTGTGAGGATTTGATTGCATTCAATAACAAATGCATTAGTGAGGTCAGGATGTTGGATGACCACCACCCCACCTCGTCCCAAAAGTACTGGATGGAGCTTCACCTTCATCATGCCAGAAAACACAGTTCTTCTTCCACTGCTCCACAGCTCAATGCTGCTGGGGGTTTCACACCCCTCTAGCCCACGCCTGGCATTATTAGGCAGCATGGTGCCGATAGGTTCATGTTTATCTGATTCTTTTGGCAATAGACAAGCGGTGTGTGTGCATTAGCACATCTGTGTCAGCAATGAATGCGGATACTTTAGGACATATAGTGTGTATATATAAACGCCTACATTTAAATACCCTTAACTAAAGGCATGCGGTGGGAAAGGTTCTTCCCCCAGATCCATCAGCGCCCTCTTCTGGCCACTCTGTGTTTACCAACGTGCCAAAAATGTGCTTACATTTTCTTAGCATTTCATTTTATTTTTATAATTATTTTACATGAAGGTTTTATGTTTTTTTGTTGTTGTTTTTTTATCAAACATCACATTTTCCCTCCATATTGTGCAGCACTACTAGAAAAGCCAGACGTGCCTGGCTCGTTTACCTGGACTTCAGTAGTTTTGTGTCGGATGGCCTCCTCTGCTTCTCTAATGTCCTGCTCCAGCGTGTATTTCTCCCTGATCGCCGCAGACAGACATAACAGCACAGAGAGAGACAGGACACAGGACCTCATCAAACCTCCTCAGCCAATGAAGAAAGAGCACAGATTCAACTGGCCAGACGTGCCTCCTCCACACAAACACCATCACAGAAACTAAAACCAAAAGAGCTGAGAGAGAGCTTTACCTGAGCGTGTCCCAGTGAGTAAAAGCGAGTGTGCTGTGGCAGCATGAAGAGTAAGTGGCGAGAACAAAAGATTTCATAAAACACACGTTAAAGGAGGTGGGTAGAGGAGGTGAAGATGAGGCTACGTTCGGCAGAGAGAGAGGGAGACACTCATCCGCCACCAGGAACAGGCGTTCTGCTTTACCTGTCCTTTCTACACTCCACAGTGTGCAACTTAGCGACGCTCGCTTACGTCCTAACATCTCTACGGAGCAACCAGTTTCAAAGGGACACACTCACTGTGTGCCAAACTACAATCTCAAACACCCGAGATGGCAGAAGGAGGCATGCTGGTGTTCTTCAGGAGGATGGACAAGTAGATAACAGCAATGAACACCCTTCATATGAAGCCTAAGGTCCAAAATGAGGTCCCCTTGCTGGAAGTAGACTTCTCCCACTGCTGGTATAAATACACTACATGGACATAAAAGTATTGGGACACCTGTTCAGTCATTGTTTCCTTTATAATCAAGAAAGAGCAGTTGTCTCTACTGTTGTCAGGCAAGGCTTTCTACGAGATTTTGGAGGGGCATTGCTGTGAGGATCCTGGGTGATCATTACCCCACCTCATCATCCCTAACTCATCCCAAAAGTGCTGGATGGAGCTCCACCACTATCATTCCAGAGCACATTCCTGGCATTAGGCATTCTATCCTATTCAATAGTACTTCTCTACAAGCACTAGACAAGCTGTGTGTGTGTGTGTGTGTGCGTCTATTAAGTAACGGGCGCAACTTAAAGTAGCTGAATGCATTCATTAGAAGGGGTGTCCACAAACATTTGGACAGATAGTGTATTTTCATACATTTTTCCATCCATGCAAGTGTGACACCTTGAGGTCCACTTGCAACATGTTCCACACACTGTTTCCGATATTGTGCCCTTTAAGACAATTATCTTAGACAGACAAGCTCTGTTCTGATCTGCTGTACCTTTAAGATTTAGGCTAAAACAAAGACCCGGAACTGGATTAGGATTAAAATAACAGATACCCGATCCAATAAAACACACCTGGACTGGATCGGGACCGCCCTAGTAATTAAATGTTAAAACTCCTAACAAAATCAAATCATTTTCAACACTGTCTGTTTATAAAATGCAATATGTTAAGTATATTACTATCCACAGATAATATTATTAATAATAATATTTAACAAATGTTTAAATGGATCAGTAGCCTCATAAAAAGCTACGGTCTTCAAACTTGGAAAAATTAATTGTGGAGAAATGAATTTTAGAGTTTCTTTTTATCTCAGATATATACCCCCCCCCCCAAAAAAAAAAAAAATCTTGTATCTTAAGGCTAAGATTACGTAATCTTGTAGAATGACCATGCACTGTATGTCATGTGACCGTGCCAGCTATAGTCTGCTTGTCGCTGTGGACTTGGCACTAATTGGCACTAATGTAAACATACCTCTGCAGCTGAGCGATCTCCTGGCTGATATCATCCAGTTCCTTGATTCCAGTGAACTCGCCAGACCCCACAGAGCTGGAGCTGTCCTGAAGGATGTCAGAACACACACACACATACATGCAGTTCAGCTTTTACCTTTTCTCACAGGGCATGAAACACCACAGTGCCACGCAAACAGAAGGGCAGAAGAACACACGGGAAGCCACCACGACAGGAGAAGAGAGTGCACAAGGTGCTTGGGCTCCACCTCCACGTTCCACACACTGGGAAGGCAAGGCACATCACCATTCACAGCACCCACTGGGCTCTCACAAATGCTTTTCAGCACGCCACCTCTGCTAACGGGCCACTGAAAGCATTTGCTCATATTTCTTTGTACTTTTTCTGTGTGCAAATGTTACATACCCATAACTTGTACATTATTGCCTGATGTAAGAATAATACATCAGCAGCGTTAAATACGGAAAAGAGAAATATGTGATGAGACTTCCTCCATGGCTTCAGCTCCTGAACTGCATTTCTACCAGTAAAGCACCACAAAGCTTAAGGAGAACAAGTCAAAAACATGTATGATGATGTTTTTTTCAATTAAACAGCAAATTGCATCAATCCTGTTATCAACCTGAACCGTTAGCACACTACAATGGACAAAGCTATTGGGACACCTACAGGAGCTTTTATATGACGTCCCTTTCTAAACCCATAGGCATTAATATAGAGCCGGCCCCCCCTTTGCAGCTTCAAAGCTTTGCAGTCTGCAGAGCATTGGAGGCTTTTCTGCACTATGCTCTGAGCTCAGCACTCGGCCCTGAACCCGCTCTGTACGTGGTCGGACACTCGGTGGACACTGAGCTGCTCTCTGTGAGCTACCACTCACAGCTGATGGAGGAAGATCTAGGAGGGAAGGTCTGAATTTCACCAGCTGACTTGTTGTTGTTGGTGCAGCGGTGTCTCCTATTACATACAGAACCACGCTGGAGTTCAGTGAGCTCTTCAGAACCTCCCGTTCTTTCACTGATGTGTGTAAGAAAGGCAGACTGCAGAACTAGAGGCTTGATTTTATACACCAGTGATGGTGATGGGACTGTATGGAACATCTAAATTCAGTGATTAAGTGGTGTGTCCCAATACTTTTGTCCATATAGTGTAAGTCTAATTGACAAACACAATAAAGTGAAGCTATAAAGTGGACTCACTCTGCGCATCTCAGTCAGGGCTGCCATCTCCGAGCCCACGGGCGTCATGTATCCAGACAGATTCTGCAAGAAAATTAGGACAGGGTTTTAATATGTCAAGCCATGTTCCCTCAAAACAGCAGCCTCAGAATCATGCTGATGCTCCACTGACTATAACAGAGACAATGGCACCTCTGTCTTTGCCACTCCGGGCCGGAACGCTGCTGCTACTACACTATGGAGCTTTGGTGGTGGAGCTGCAGGAGGAGAGCCTCTCTCCAGAACTGCTGTGTAACGCCGCGCAACCCATAGAGTCATATTAGTGTAAAATCCTTTAATATTACCCTACCGCCTCAGCCCACATGCTTCTCTACCGTCAACAAATGCAGTCTGTCTACAACTGTCCATAAGGGGGCGCTCAAAACACTACAATTACTTACAACAGTGGTGTAAAAATGCTTTTTGCTCCACAACTGCAGGGGGAGCCCAGTAGGGCTCAATACTTGCATTATGCTGCTTTAAAAAAAGACCAAAATAAGCACTTCAATTCAACTCTTTATATTATGGTAACAGCAGTACAGTGCAGTGTAGGATTCTCTCTGCCAAAACACACCTGACTCGACTCATCAGCTTATTATATACTGTATTACGCCCTTCTGTAGGTGATGAAACAATATCTGCCAATATTAAAGTCTAAAGGCTTCAAAAGTTCCCCATAGTTTTATCTCACACAAGCACATCCTTGTAAACAGTCTGTATGTTTAATATGAGCAATACAGTTTACTTAATTCCTAAATACAACAGCAATAAACATTCATTCAAATATTCATTTATCACCTTTATTGAGCCTAAAGTGAAAGAAGAGAATGATGAGGAATGTTACAGGAGCAGTGTTTATAGGCTTAGCTTAGTACTCTACATCAATACACCTAATTGCAATTAAAGTATTCCTTACAATGTCACTACTCACAGGGGTGCCTCTCTCTGACGGTGGGATCATGTCTGGGGTCAGGGCCTGAGGAGGGTCCACGCCTTTACTCACTTTCTGCTGGATGAAATGCATGGCCAGTGCAAACTGCTCTCGGGTCAGCTTGCCCATCTGCCGTGTGTCCGCCAAAGCCCTATATGAGCAATATAAGCAAAGGTGTCAAAAGTATTGACATTCATTCCTCAGGTAGAAGTGAGTGGAGATACGAGGGTTTAACAGACTTCTATAGAAGCTGAAGAATCAACTGAAGCTTTTTACTCCAGTAAAAGTGTAAAAGTACTGGTTTCAGAACCACTTCAAGTAGAAAAGTAAAAGTAATGGAAGGAAAACAAAGACTGAAAGCTTAGGCCGCGCCACAGGGGTCTATAGTGCACTACACCTTCATTTAAGTTCAAGTAAATGCAGCAACATCAGTGAGATGTTAGGTCTTTAACAGAGAATAGATCACATGGCAGAATTGGCAGCGAGAGGCTGATATGAGCCTGTATAAACAGGAAGAAACACACAGTTAATAGCATGTGTGCTATTTGAGGCTAGACTTGTGTTACCGGATCAGATCAGAATTATTTATTTTCTCTCTGATATCCAATCCAGCATTTCCTGCTGATATCGACCGATACCATCCATACTGATACGCCGTCTCTAACAACAACAGAAGTATAACTGTACCGTACGGCTCACCATATATGTGCCAGAATATTCTGGGGAAGACCAGAGTGCATGAAGATATCTTTGACTTCTTGGCCGCTGACAAAGCCATCAAGGTCGGCGTCCGTTTTCAGGAAGATGTCGTCGTAGCGCTGTCTGTCTGCTGCTTGCACCACCCAGTTCACTGAGTGCTAATGTTTAAAAGGACAAAGCATCACAGAAAACACATCTGTGTTAGTTACAGAGCTGCACCTAAACCAATACTCCAATCCTAAAGACGATCAGTACTGAAAATAATCATTAGTACAATTTCTTTGTACTAATGATTTTTATTAGAGACAGCCAAAGAAACAGTAACATTTTATTTAAAGGGGTTGATTAAGCTAATTATTCACTATGCATTACGCTTTATATTATTATTATAATCCTAATTACTACATAACTGGAGTTCTGTTTAATGAAAATCACTAATAATTACATTCCTAACTCTAATAATGCACAATAATCACTTTGTTACCACCCTGTTACGCAGATTATTCAGTGCTGTTTAGTCTGTAATTAGTGATGATTAGAACCTACAGCACCTGAGCTTTCCATAACACAACATGCAGCTGGACAGATGTTAGTTTAACCCTTTTTAAGAACTAAACACTGATTCTGACATAAAAGACATTCAGTTATTTCAACCAGAGTACCATCAATAGACTAAATCTGTGATGCAAACTGACTCATTAATGCTTATTTGGTGCTAATAAGTGATTAGACAGAACCTCACTTTAAAATACAGAACACGTTTTGATGTGTCAGTGATTATTAAACTTCTTATTCACTCACAAAAAGCAAATCAAATCAAAGCGCTGCCTATTACACACTAAACATAAATGTATCTAGTCATTTATGCTCAAAGATTTGCATAACAGGGTGGTACCAAAGTGTTTAATGTGCGTGATTACAAATAATACTGCAATTATTACTGATTTACACACAACAGACCTGCAATTTTGTACGAAAAAGCTCATAATGAACAAGCATTTTAGAATTGAGAATCGTTCATGAATCTAGAATTCAAGATTTATTGGACAAAGAGCTAATTATTATTTAATAAATCAATACTTTGTGTTCATTAAAATGAAGTGTTACCAAATAGCAACTCTTCCACTTCCTTGAATAATTCTCTGTTCTCCGGCATAGAGAATGGGAGAGTACATAGAGTACGGTGCTCTGCCTGGTCTGTGTGGATCTCAGGGCGTTTTTAGGGGAAAGGCACCAGGGCTGCATACCTGTGTGGATTTAATAGTGTGTTTGGGGGACAGGCTCCCAGCACTGTTTAGAGAATTCATGCTGCCATGGGAGGGAGTGGAGCGTAGACTGTCTTTAGGTGGTGGTGGACTGCCTGGCAGCACTGGGGCCATGCCAGGCAATGAGCCTGAAGATTTCTTCCTTTTGGATGGAGGAATGAGAGAGGAGGGCAGGACAGAGGGAACCGGCTCTTTTTCCAGGGCACGATACACCAGGTGCATGGCCTGGAGGAAAAACAGAGTTAGTTGCACGTTTCAAAATTGCGTTTGAGAAAATGTGTCATGCTTGCAATACGTAGAAGATCTATACACTTCTCACCACGGCAAACTCGTCCTTGTCCAAATGTCCATCTTTATCTATATCACTTAGATCCCAAACCTGGGGAAATCATGATCATTTTAATACTGATTGACTCTACATGTAGATACAAAACATATAGAGAAGTAATATAGTGTAGTATAGTCAGGCAAAAACCTCATATCTCCAACACAGCAGATATAAAACGTAACTTTCAATGGAAGTTACTGTAAATGGATTTTATTCCAAGTCATTTTGGAGCATTTCTATTGGTCCATTCATCATAAAATGTGGTCACAGCGTAAAGAAGTACCGGCAAATTCACATTAAAGCAGAAAAAAGCAAAGAGATACGAGGTTTTGTGTTACCTGAAAATAGAGAATGTTAGCTTACCTTTCCTAAAACATCCACAGGCAGCTTTGAATTCATAAGAACTGGTTTGACCTTTTCACCAGAGAGAAGCCCATTTACTGGTGCAAGACTTTCAAAAATACCATCAAACTTGCTCTTTTCTTCAGGCTGAAAACCACAGAGACAATAACAGTAAAATGAAGAATGAAGGTCGGGTGGCTCTGGTTAATCTAAGGAGTCCACATAGAAAATGTGTATTATCTTCATGCATACCACAGAAAGCCACAATACAACTGTACAACTGCACCAGACGACATACAGACCCCACACAACTGTATTTATACATGAAGGAACAGTTCATAGAATAAAATACCAACTACATTCACACATATGTACAAAATATGACAATTTTATGATCAAATTGTCTTCATTCAACACTACATGTGGGGGTTCCTGAGTGTGCTCCATGCATTATTACCAGTCAACTCAAACAGGAACGTGGCAGTGATTTAAAAATAGCTTACTCGAACTGCCCAGTGGCTGTCACTTGGCGGTGCACCAGTTAAAGATGGGCTGCTCGGGTCCTTCTGCAAAACAGAGCCATTAACATAATGAATGTCTGGTTTCTTCCCATAGTTTTACTTACACATATATTTACAGCTGTAAAGTCACTGCTACTGTAACAGAGACATGCAGTATTTTGTTCATGGGGTTTATTCCACTGACACAATACAGTAGTACCTACAAATTCCACTTACAAATTTAGGATGGGGCACAGTGAGGTTTAAACTTGCAAGAGAGACCTCCTGCCCGCTCTGTGCGCAGGCCACCAGCCGAAGAGCAACATAAAATCCCTGTTAGCATAAACACAGATACACGAAAATCAATAAATATGACCGTTAAGCCTATTAATCTGAGCGTTACTACTGTCATTTCACTGTACCGGTCAAAGTAATATGTGTTCAAAATATATGATTAATTACAAAGTTAGATCAATAAATACACAGTCATATCAGAATATGATGACCATCCCTGGCTTGGAATCATCTCAGCTTTTATAATCAGCTCTGTTTAGGATGTAAGAACTTTATTGTCATTTGCATCGCATGTGGTACATAGGGTGGAACGAAATTGAGAGCTCAAGGTCCCAGTTACACCCAAAGAACAATTAATAAATAAACAAAATAATAATAATAAAAAAAATCTAGAATAAAAGATGGGTAAAAAAAATGGGAAAGCAGAGAAATAAAAAAAAGTAGCAGCAATCTAATCACAATATGAGATGAAGCAGTAGCATAGTGTGGGTAAAGTGTCTCAGTGTCCTCATACCATATAGGAGCACTTTGCAGTTCAATAATAACATTATAATTATCAAAATACAGAATATTGTCCTCAGGTCGACTTCTATGCTGTCGGAATGAATGAAAAATCACATTTTTGTGTAACTCAAACTTGTCTATGGTTTACAAACTGACCTACCCCCTGTTCTGTGTGCACATTTGCTTGTGGGACTACTATATAATAACACATACATACTATAATAGCACATATAAAAGTAAAGGGTGCTGAAGTGTGCCCCTCCACCCGGAGACAGTGCCAACTCTAAAAGTGAGCAGTAAATTTCCATATCCATGTCCATGTGTTTCTCATGTTACAGAAAACTGTGTCGCCCCCCCCCCTCAGCAATACAGTATGTAAATGTGTATGTACGTCCTAATTAAAGGCACTGTATACGATTCTAGAAAACGACTGCTGATATTTGAACTCAACAGCAAAACAAAACGTCCTGCAGAAGCTCTGCCCCCACATATTCAAGCATATTGTGGGTTAAAAAACTGTTACGAAGGTCTCGCAGCATCAGGTCCAACAGGTACATACTGCCTCACTACATTACTAGACTCTTTGCACACTTGTTGCACAAGAATTGCACATTGCCTTTTGCACAGCCCTGTTATTTATTTTAAAAATAGCTCTAACCTGTGCTGCACTCTACTAGTTTTAACAGAGTATGCACATTTTATTGCACAACCCTACTTCCCACTTCTGTCTCAGTCTCTGTCTTATTTATTTACACGTTCTAGTCTGCGCTCTGTGTCTCGTCTGCACCGTCTGCACTGTGCTGTGTTGCACCATGGTCCTGGAGGAATGCTTTTTCGCTTCACTGTGGACTCTCTATATAGTTGAAATGACAATAAAGCCCCCTGACTTGACTTGACTTGTTGCTACAGTTGTTGCTGCTAAAATGGCAAAAATAAGTCAGTGCTCCCCACCTATCCAACAGAAATAGAGCTACATCCTCATCCCTTTTCATGCCTTTCAACATTTTGAGGTCTCTCCACCACCCAACTGCTTCACCTGCTCCCCATCCTGTGCAGAAGCTCAAACATCCCCTGTTGCTAATTAGTGAATAGTGTGTGTTTCCCAGTCCAAGCCACTCTGCTTGATTCCCATTTACAGAGCCAGGGCTGTGAACTTTATTTTTTTCCGGTGCACAAACAGAGCAGAGAGTTAGCAAAATGAATTTTACAATTTATAATAATTTATAATAATATTTAACAAGCTGTAGAAAGTTTAATATGTGCCCTCCAATTCTATGTCAATTGTCTTTCCCAACCTAGAGTCAACCATTGCTATACGTCCCATTAATGGTCAATCGTCGCCACCATACAATTTACAAATACTCGTGTTATCAGTGGGCAGTGCTGGCTCAGCGGGTGTGGGTTCGGTCCCCAGCTTCAGAAAGCTGCTACCTGCTCACCAGCCTCTCTGATCACCAGGTGTTGCAGCATTGGCTACCCACCACTAAAGGCACGTGTGCTCACTAGTGTGTGTTCACCGCATGCATGGGTTAAAGGCGGAGGACAAATTCCATCTGTGTCCAACTCAAATTTTGAAGGTCTTTCTATCACCCAGACGTATCTGTCTGTCCAGTTTTGTCTGTCAACACAGCAATGCTATTTACCGTTTTTTCTTTTCAACATATGAGTGAGAAATAATTCATATCCAATTATACTTTATGTTTGTTACTGTTTAGAAAAGCAACAACTGATGAGGGTTAATCACTGGTAAGAGCTTTGCTCTGTGCCTTCAACAAGGAACACTCTGCTCTACCTGTTTGTCCAGAAATCCTTTTCCATCAGGATCAGCAAGGTCCCAAATCTGGGGAAGGACATTTAGAGACAGGTAAATATTTATGATTGGACATATTCTGATCAATCTAAAAAGTGACGAGTCAACCTCCTTCTCCACTTTTTGGATTCAGGCACATTTAGAATTCAAGGCTGCGCTTCCTCACATACTAACCTTTCCCAGAGTGATGTCAGGCAGTCCTGACTTCTTTAAGAACAAGGCCGCTTCTGTGGGTCCTACTCTCCCTGTGTTTCCTGGATCCACCTGAGAAAGCAAACGTAGATTTTCCTTAAACCATTTAGCATCACCTCAAACCAACAGTTTCTTATAACAAGCTGATCCTACAGTAGCAGTAGCATATTAACTTTGTTCCTGTAGGATCTGAAAAAATATGTAAATGTATGTCCAAATATTTGTGGACACCCCTTCTAATGAATGCATTCAGCTTCTTTAAGAGCTACACCCATTGCTAACACAGTACTGCCAATAGAATAAACATGAACCTACTGGCACCATGCTGCCTAATGCCAGGGGTGGGCTAGAGGGGTATAAAGCCCCCCAGCAGCATTGAGGAGCTGTGGAGCAGTGGAAGAAGAACTGTGTTCTCTGGAATGATGGTGGTGGTGGAGCTCCATGCAGTACTTTTGGATGGGATGAGTTGTGGAGTTTGGGATGATGAGGTGTGATGGTGATCATCATCCAACATCCTGATCCCATTAATGCTCTTGTGGCTGAATGCAATAAAATCCTCACTGTAATTCACCTCCACAATCTAAAAATCTACAAAGCCCTCTGCCCTGGACAGTAGAGACAGTTACTCCAACCCTTGATTTCAGAAGAAATAATGAAAGAGTAGGTGTCCCAATACTTTTGTCCATATAGTGTATATATTTATTTCCACTGTTTGCACAGCTGTTTGTTGATTTATATGTGTATTATGATTGTTAATGGTTTATATCACAATGTTATTCTATCTCACTATAAAGTAAAAACAACACACATCACACTGTAAAATGTAATGTGCACTGGGCTCCTCTATAATCTAACCTGTAATTAATAAAAGGAGCAACTTTACCAAGAAATATTTCTGCATAATGAAGCTCATGCCAAAGTCAAACTGCAGTTCTGTAACACAGGCCTGTCTCATCCCTGCTCCAACAACTCTATTAGATTCATCAGCTATCGAGCCCTTCAAGGCCTAATCAGCTGTGCTAGAGCTGAGAACACGCTGAAGTGTCCAGGGCTTGCTTTGTAATATCTGGATCTGCTCCCACTACTCTCCACCACCTCCACCAAAGAACATTTGGAGGGGCAAAACAACCACTAAGACTAAAACCTAAGACTCAATTCCTCTTTGATCTTACCTGTCTGTAAAAAGTTTCATACACTGGGTTCCCACTCGACATCTGAAAAGAAAAAAAGCAAATTACAGTTAGAGCCAAAAATATGTTGCAATTATTCTGCATTTCTGCACAGACCCGTCACGGTAAGTACATTTTGGACGATACATAATTACTCTCAGTGCTCTGACCATCACTATTATGGTTATATTAGTTATACTATATTATGATATTATTATTATTTTGCGCATATTAGCAGTATTATGAGTATAACTATATCCCCTCCAATTCTATGTCAATTGTCTTTCCCAACCTAGAGTCAACCATTGCTATACATCCCATTAATGGTCAATCGCCGCCACCATACAATTTACAAATACTCGTGTTATCAGTGGGCAGTGCTGGCTCAGTGGTTGTGGGTTCAGTCCCCAGCTTCAGAAAGCTGCTACCTGCTCACCAGCCTCTCTGATCACCAGGTGTTGCAGCATTGGCTACCCACCACTAAAGGCACGTGTGCTCACTAGTGTGTGTTCACCGCATGCATGGATTAAAGGCGGAGGTCAAATTCCATCTGTGTCCAACTCAAATTTTGAAGGTCTTTCTATCACCCAGACTTATCATTACTCTCAGTGCTCTGACCATCACTACTATGGTTATATTAGTTATACCATATTATGATATTATGATTATTTTGCACATATTAGCAGTAGTATGAGTATAACAGTCTTATGAGGTGGTTCTGTGACTTCTTAAACTCATTTATCTGAGGTTAAATAATTGATCAGAGGAGGATGGGTCTTGGTTCCTCCCAAGCTTTCTTCCTCCAGCTCTGAGGGAGTATTTTTCTTGCCACTGTGGCCTTTTAGCTGCTCACTGGGGGTCTTAGGTTGTTATGTATTGTTGATTTCTTGTCCTCTCCCTGATTACTGTACTTACTGATTCTGTAAAGCTGCTTTGTAAAAATGTCAGCACTATTCAAATGGATTTGATTTATGCCACTAATCTAATGGTAATACAAAATAATATTGCAAAATAATGCAATAATTACACTTTCAAAGAGCATTAAGATGTTTGCCTTATCTTTTAACCCTACAAGCCTTGAGCAACACAGAGTCTCAGCTCTGTGTGAATTCAGGACCCCCCTTACTGTTGCTTTGGTCACTGTGCGACTGGCTAAAACACTGATGACGGTCAGCCTCATGAAATCAAACACTCAAGAGAACACAATGGGCAGCATCATGGTCAGAAGTGACCTCAAAATGATTTAGTGTTATATACACCAATAAGCCATAACATTAAACTCACTGCTAGGTGAAGTAAATAGCACTGAATAAATAGGGTCCAGTGGCTCCTGTCTGTCAAGGGGTGGATCTACATATTAGGCAGAAAGTCGACGGTCAGTTCTTGAGGGTGATAAAGTAGGAGTTGAAGCAAGAGAAATGGACAGGTGTAAGAATCTGAGACACTTTGACCAAGAAGAACCAAACTGTGATGTTCTAGATAGACGATTTCCAAAACATTGGGCAGGTCTTGTGGGGTGTTCCCAGTATGTGGTGGTCAGCACCTACCAAAAGTAAAGGGCTCCAAGGAAGGACAACTGTTGAACCGTTTATGATGTTTATGAGACGCTGTTTGACAGTTTTGAGAGAAGCTTTTGACCTATTCTGCATTTTAAAATACATTAATGCTGGCGTGGCAAAAACTATTAAGACAAAAAAGTATATCTGTCAGATTTGCCACTATTTTACCATCATCAAACGTCCATATAAAACTCAGAAGATACGTGTAGGTCCACTGGATGCTTTGGATAGTAAATAAAATGACTATACTCGTGTTGTATTCATAACCTGGTTTTATTCACCACCACGATACAGAAATCAGTCAGTCAGTTTCTCCACAATGCACCATTTCACAAAGCACCCTGAATGACTGAATTATGCAACAGTTCTGAAAAAATGAATTATTTGACAGCTGCATTTAATAAATCTCTCTCTAAAGTGGAGGATCTGCAGCAGTTCAGCAGAACATTCAGCAGTTTCCACGCCCACATGATGGTAACATGATGGCTCGTGTTATTTCCCACACTAACCATCCCACGTCGATAAAAACAGAGCAGAATAAAAATATCTGATTCTGCACGGCATCGTCTTACCAAAACTACCCAGAGCAAATTCAGAGACCTTCACTCCTCTGCGAGTTAACAGTCAAGATTCCTGCATTAATAAATCGTTCCCTCAGTTTAGAAGGGGCGCATTAGTTCAACTAAGGGAACACTTATTAAATCCAAGGAATGATTTAAATATCTAAATATTATTTTTGTACCATGATATTTTAGAAGTTCACTAGTTTCTATGGAGCAAACAGACCTTCTAACTTACCTAGCTGTCTTATTTTTCTATTTCTGAGAGGTTTCCTGAATGCAAAACACTAAATACAGCATTTATTGCATTATATTATACTATTAAAGCCAGAGCTAATACTCTCAAATTAATTTAAAGTAAAAATACTAAAAATACTATACGATAAAGCCTAAATGCTTTTCTGCAACTAAATATCGTTGCATTTAAGAAACCTCTCTGAAGAAGGAAAGGTAGGTGGCTTACTAAAGTGAAAAGCCTCGTCAACTCCATAAAAAAACATGAAGTAATATATATACTAAAATAATATTTAAAGGCATAAACCAATGCCTTAGTTTAGAAGGTGCACTTTAGTTCACTGAGGGAACAATTGAT
Organism: Salminus brasiliensis; assembly: GCF_030463535.1. NCBI lineage: Eukaryota > Metazoa > Chordata > Actinopteri > Characiformes > Bryconidae > Salminus > Salminus brasiliensis. The sequence continues at coordinate 2,449,357 of NC_132894.1, read as the reverse complement.
TAAATTGAGGAAATAATTTGTTAAATCTGGAGAATAGTTTAAGTCTCTAAATATTATTTTTCTAGCATGATACTTTAGAAGTTCAATAGTTTCTATGGAGCAAATGGACCTACTTACTTACCTTGCTGCCCCTTTCCCTATTTCTGAGAGGATTCCTGAATGCAGGAACATTCAATGCAGAATTTTCAGCATTTATTACATTATATTATACTATTATGTCTCTAAAACCTGAGATACTATTAAATTAACGGAAAGTAATAATACCCTAAAGCCTAAATGCTTTTCTTCAACTAAATATCCTTGCATTTAAGAACCCTTGGTGGAAACCAAGAAAATTAGGTGGCTTAGTAAAGTAAAAACATTAAGTCTATAATGTATCAGTGTAGACAAATAATAATAATAATAATAATAATAATAATAATATTTAAAGTCATAAACCATTGCCTCAGTTTAATAAACTGTTCTCTCAAGTTTGAAGGGGCACTTTAGTTAAACTAAGGAAACAATTTATTAAATTAAGGGAATTATGTATTAAATCAAGAGAATATTTAATGTTTCTAAATATTTTTATTTTTATTATTCATTTTTTATTTATTACTAATTCAATAGTTTCTATGGAGCAAACAGACCTACTAACTTACCTATCTGCCATATTTTGCTATTTCTGAGAGGATTCCTGAATGCAGGAACATTCAATGCAGCATTTTCTGCATTTATTACCTTATATTACACTATAACATCTCTAAAACCTGAGATAATACTCTTAAATTAATGAAACGTAATAATACCCTAAAGCCTAAATGCTTTTCTTCAACTAAATATCCTTGCATTCAAGAAACCTCTCTGAAGAAGAAAAATTAGGTGGCTTAGTAAAGTAAAAACATGAAGTCCATAATGTATCAGGGTAGAAATAATAATAATAATAATAATAATACTTTAGTTAAACTAAAGGAACAATTTATTAAATTAAGGGAATTATGTATTAAATCAAGAGAATATTTAAAGTCTCTAAATATTATTTTTATTTATATTATTCATATTATTTATTACTAATTCAATAGTTTCTATGGCGTTTTTAAACGGACCAACTAACTTACCTATCTGCCATATTTTGCTATTTCTGAGAGGATTCCTGAATGCAGGAACACTAAGTACAGCATTTTCAGCCTTTATTACATTATATTATACTAATATATCTCTAAAACCTAAGTCCATAATGTATCAGGGTAAAAAAATAATATTTAAAGGCATAAATCATTGCCTCAGTTTAATCAACCGTTCTCTCAGGTCTCTGAATATTATTTGTATTATTAATTTTTAATTTATTACTAATTCAATAGTTTCTATGGAGCAAACAGACCCACTAACTTACCTATCTGCCATATTTTGCTATTTCTGAGAGGATTCCTGAATGCAGGAACACTAAGTACAGCATTTTCAGCCTTTGTTACATTATATTATACTAATATATCTCTAAAACCTAAATCCATAATGTATCAGGGTAAAAAAATAATATTTAAAGTCATAAACCATTGCTTGAGTTTAATAAACCGTTCTCTCAAGTTTAAAGGGGCACTTTAGTTAAACTAAAGGAACAATTTATTAAACTGAGGGAATTATGTATTAAATCCTGAGAATATTTAATGTTTCTAAATATTTTTATTTTTATTAGTAATTCAATAGTTTCTATGAAGCAAACAGACCCACTAACTTACCTATCTGCCATACTTTGCTATTTCTGAGAGGATCCCTGAATGCAGGAACACTAAGTACAGCATTTATTACATTATTTTATACTAATATATCTCTAAAACCAGAGCTAACACTCTTAAATTAATGGTATTAATTAATAATACCATAAAGCCTAAATGCTTTTCTGCAACTAAATATCCTTGCATTCAAGAAACCTCTCTGAGGAAGGAAAATTAGGTGGCTTAGTAAAGTAAAAACCTAAATCCATAATGTATCAGGGTAGAAATAATAATATTTAAAGTCATAAACCATTGCTTGAGTTTAATAAACCATTCTCTCAAGTTTAAAGGGGCACTTTAGTTAAACTAAAGGAACAATTTATTAAACTGAGGGAATTATGTATTAAATCCTGAGAATATTTAATGTTTCTAAATATTTTTATTTGTATTATTCATATTTTTATTAGTAATTCAATACCTATCTGCCATACTTTGCTATTTCTGAGAGGATCCCTGAATGCAGGAACACTAAGTACAGCATTTTCAGCCTTTATTACATTATATTACACTAATATTCTTCCATTAATGACAAATAAAATGACTAAAAGCCGAAATGCTCATAGATATTATTTATATTTACCTCCTTTAAGGAGGCTCGGTCAGGCAGCTACAGCTACCAGGACCCGTTAACTCCTTAAAACCCGCATGTGATCCGTCCGTCCTCCTCCTATTACTGACCACTTCCATCAGATATTAAAAACAGCACAGCTGCGTTATTTTATTGACAGCCAGCTGCTCTAAAATCCATATTTAACGCCAGCTATTTTGGCCGTATTACGAAGCTAAGCGCGGTTCTCTGGCTGCAGTTCTGCGCAGCTCGGCTGGGTTTTAAGGACTAGCTCAGCTAACGGCTGCAGGGCACCTTATCTAGTAAGCTTAGGGTCTGATCCTCACGGTAAACAGCTATAGACAGATACCTGCTCTGAGCTCTGAGGTTTAGCTAGCTGTTATATGTGTGATTCGGTGTAAATTCACCGAGGCAGCTGTTTAGGTCTGTCCGGATGGGCGCGCTGGGCTCGGTTAGCCGGTTAGCTTCACCGCTAAATCCTCTCTATCTATAAGCCGCTGTGCGATAACCGTTAGCCGGCTAGCTGGCTAACTCCCCGCTAGCGCTGATAAATCAGCACCGTTCAGTACATGCCCATTCGGCAGCGCGTTTCTAGCGGGCATCTGCTGGCCGTTATTGCAGTAATGCACTTTGCTGAATGATTTTAAAGAGGATAAGAGGATGTTTTGGGCATTATTACCTGAGTGAGGGCGGTGAGCGCTGCCATTTTCCCTGTTGCTCCGGGAACGGATCGGGGCGCCCCGCACTGCGCATGCGCACCACCCTTATATATTATCAACAATAACCACTGACATTAATTATTCATTCATTATATCTAACATTTTATGCATATCAAACTATATAAGGACCATACAGTAAAAAAAAAGCAAGTTATAATCATCAACAATATTAACTGTAACTCAAGTTCATTAAGTTCATTATATTTAATATTTGATTCACACAATATCTGCACTCTACACTGTTTTTACTCAATATTTATTTGTCACTTACGTCATTTACACAACATATCAGGGCATAGATACATGCATTGACATGGTTGTGGTGTGGCACAGGTAATTACAGCAGGATAGCAGCAATTAGCATAATTAAATATATAAGAAATACACAGTATTATACTGAATATACAGAAATTATACAAAAGGGTCCTATGTAAAGAAGTCCTGTGTAAAGAACTTGGCAGTGGATGGCAGGAGGGTGATCAGGCCGTGTGCTAGATGACTAAAATACAGTCAATTATTATCACTGACAATAGCTATGATTAAAAAAATGTATATAGCTTTTTTATCACTACTACTACTACTAGTAATAATAATAATAATAATAATAATAATAATAATAATAATATATTTTACAATTGGTCCACACAAGATCAATGAGTTGATTTCACTGTCATTACAGTGTCATTGTCTATCATAATATACAGCATGCTTTTATTTTATATTAAGATAAGATAAGATATGATAAGATAATGCTTTATTAGTCCCACAGTGGGGAAATTCTCAGTGTCACAGCAGAAAGGGATAGCAAGACACTCAGTTACAAAATAATTTACACTATATACACAATATAAATAAGAATAAAAAAAAAAAGCAATAACAATATTATTTACAGGTTATTGCAAATTACTCTTAATTGCACATGTGTGGGGGGTATTGCACATAGTATTTTTTATTAATATTAATATTAAGAAATGTAATGATCTAATATGCAGTCCAGATTTCACATTCATAGGCCACAGTCTTAAGGTTTATATTTACTGGCTTTGGGAAACTGTGGTATCAAAGTCCTGCTCTACACCTGTATTTATATTTAAAGCATATATACAGTATTTTCACTGACTGCACAACAGCACAGCATGATGTTACGACCACCACGCCTAACAGGGACAGTGCTCTAGTCACTTTTACTCCTCTGAACATACTAATTAAAAGACATTTTGGAACTTTATTAATCTTAAGAATTAATAATCTAAGTAAGTGTGAATATTTTTGAGCCTGTTTGTATAATTCTGAGCCTGTGTTGATTTACTGATTTGAGAAACCACCAAGAAAATGAATTAAATACAGACCACAACTGTAGACTCTACATCTGAGCAAATCTTACTGCCTCCCCTTCCCTTTTCACCCCTTTTCACCCCCCTCCAATTTGCACTACAGTTTCTATTTGCACTGATCATACCTTATGTTTATGTCATTTCAGGCAGATCTATACATATACTTTATTCATGCACTTTATAAGTGCATTATATGTCAGTGTCAGGGACCTCTTTCTTTAATCAGTAATTAGTACAAGACAGAAAAAAAGAAAAAGAAATAACATAAGAAGACATGAAGGATCAAAGACCCCCAGTGAGCAGCTAAAGGCGACAGTGGCAAGGAGAACCTCCCTCAGAGCTGGAGAAAGAAACTTTGGGAGGAACCAAGACTCACAAGGGGGACCCGACCCGTCCTCCTCTGATCAGAACTATTTATTAATTATTGATAAAAAATTACCAAACACACCTAAACATCATGGTGTCGTAGAACTTAATATAAGAATGTTGTTTAATTTCCATTTAATAACTAAAACACTAATGAATTGTTTTTAATTAATTATAGCTATACGTTTTATTTTCATTTTGCCTGTAACTAGTTAATTTTAACAAATTTCTTTCTAACTTTTCATTTATTTATTTGTTTCGCATAGATTATTATTTTTAAAATTAATTAATTATTATTATTATTATTATTATTAGATTATTGAGCTATAACTTTTCTTATTCTTATTGAATTAGTTAGCTACAGTGGCAAGGAGAACCTCCCTTAGAGCTGGAGGAAGAAACCTTGGGAGGAACCGAGACTCACAAGGGGGACCCGACCCATCCTCCTCTGATCAGAACTATTTATTAATTATTGATAGAAAATTACCAAACACACCTAAACTGATTAACTGCTCAGGTGTGCAGCATATTCATAATCATAGTATAATAATCATGGTGTCGTAGAACTTAATACAGTGATGGTCAGAGTAATGAGCCCAGAGTAATGAACCCTAAATTCTATTCAGGGTTTATTTTTAGTAATTTTAGGGATTTCTCACCTCTATCATCCTCATTTGTATGGTTTTACATACTAAAACGCCAATGAATTGTTTTTAATTATTATATACATTATATATGTAGTATAACTTAATACAGCGATGGTCAGAGTAATGAGAGTAATGATGCTTAATAGTGGTAAAATTAATAGTGGCAGATAGTTAAGAGTCTTACATTCCAGCCAGTTTTTAGTGTCATTTAATGTTTATTTTAATGTTTGATGTTGCACCATGGGTCTGAGACCATCCTGTGAATGCTCTGTACATATTAGCATACATATCATGTTTGGGATAATAAAGCTGACTGATCTTTTGGTCATTTCTTATGCTAGTGAGGCTAAAAAAGGAAATTAAGCTACAATATAAAGGAATTAAATGAGACCTAGTCCAGCAATCTGGTGGTTTATGGTCTGCACAAGCAGCAGGGGCTTCAGCAGGTCACGTCCCTCATCTGAAGGTCCATTCAAACCTGATATTGTGGGCGGGCCTACGCTGCCTTGCTCCAATTGGTCGAGACGCGGCTCTTCTGTGCTGCGATTGGTTAAGCGACCGCCCCGCCACTGGAGCTTAGAAACAGCGCCACAGTTGATTTTGGAGTCGGTCCGCTCTCCGTATCGCGGCCGCGTTTGTTTTGTTTTGTTGACAACACGTTTCACTGAACCCTGCCGGGATACGGGGCTCGTCCCGAGTGAAGTGAACCATTAACTAATTCCACCAGACCTGATTCCACTTTACCGCCACCAGGACCGCTCAGGGGGGGACGTTTAAACCGCGGTGGTCGAGCAGAAGTTAGCTAGCTGGCCGGCTAGCCTCTGTGGGTGGAGCAGCTCGGCGGACGTTCTCTGGGAACAGCGGAGAAAATGCGACGATTTCCTCTGAATTTGATCTAAACGGTGTGAAAACAGGTGAGATTAAAGTGCAGGCTGGATATTACAGCATGTGCTCGCTTATATCTGCGGACTGGGGGCTTTTCTGCGACCTTTCCTGACACTCTGCCTGCCTGCCTGCCTGCTTGCCTGCCTGCTATGCTATGCTATGCTATGCTATGCTAACGGACTGTAGCTAACATTACATACGAACATTTAAACCTTAGAGAAAATCAAATGATCTAAACTCTATTCAGGGTTTATTTTGAGTAATTTTAGGGTTTCTCACCGCTGTCACCCTCATTTGTGTGGTTTTACGAATGTTCCAGTTAATAACTAAAACGCCAATTAAATGTTTTTAATTAATTATAGCTGTTTTATTTTTATTTTTCCTGTAAGTAGTTCATTTTAAAACATTTCTTTCTATTTTCATTTATTTATTTGTTTAGCGTAGATTAGATTTATTATTTTTTAATTAATTTATTAATATGTATTATTATTATTATTATTAGCTATAATTATTATTGTTGAGCTATAACGTATCTATTATTCTTATTTAATTAGCTAGCGAGCTACGTTTATTGCTCATAATAGTTACTAGCTATCTTGTGATCTTTTAAAATGATACTTGCATATTATTAGCTATATGCTATATTAGCTATATTTTTTTTTAGATATTTTGTTTTGTTTCATTTAAGCTTACTTTTATTTTTGTTTTGTATAGATAGTTATAATAATTGTGTGTATGTGTATGTATATATGTGTGTGTGTGTGTGTGTGTGTGTATATATATATATATATATATTATTATTATTTTTTTTTTTTTACATATACATACAGATATACACATACACACACATTCATACATATATTTTATACACACACATATATATATAAATAATAAATATTTATAAAAAAAAAATATATATATATATATATGTGTGTGTGTGTGTATATATATATATATATATATATATATATATATATATATATATATATATATATATATATATATATATAAAATGTGTGTGTGTGTGTGTGTGTGTATGTATGTATGTGAATGTGTTTACATGCATCACAGTAAATCCACACCTGTATAAAGCTATGTTACATACATACTGTTGCACTGTTTAAATACCCTGTTATTGTAAATAATGAAATATACAGGTGTTACACATTCCTATGTACATATAAGCACTTTTTGATTGAGGGGGGGGGACTGGGTAGTGTAAAAAAACAACTCTGTTAATGTTAAAAAGGTTGACATATGTTTGCATTGCCTAACTCTATTTATTTAATTTAGGTTTAGTTTAGTTTAAGTTATTTTACCAATTAAATCTTAATCTGTATGTTTGTATCCCTGTGGCATTTTCTGAAAGCCAAGATGAAAGGTCACCCTAAACTGTGTATTTCATTTAATGCCTGGCAGGATTCTGAAGAATGAATGGAGTGCAGGTGAATCTGCGAGGCTTGCCCTCCCACGTGTTGGAAGCTGTGTGCAGACCGGATACTGTGCAAAATATCAGGTGAGGCAGTTTTTTCTACATTTTGGGACCAGCACACCATGTATGGAGCACAGTCACTCAGTTGTTAGTTTAAATATAATACTGGATACTGCACTGCACTGTACTGCACGTTACACTTTAACTGCTTAGTTATGTTCTTATAACTTCCTTCTGTTTATGTATCTGTACATATATGGGAGGCTACTTTGCTCTTATTGGTGTTTCACTCTACGTCGGTGCTGCTGTAATAACTAACTTTAGTAATCCCAGAGGGAAAGTCATCTATCTATCTATTCATCTGATTCTCACCTCTACCAGTTAGAAATCCCATGATTGTTTATTATTAGAAATGGTTCATTATTCCTAATACCATGTGCCATTGTGTATTGTGTTGCAAAAGAACAGAAGTGTGTGTATGTATGTGTGTGTGTATGTGTGTATATATATATATATATATATATATATATATATATATATATATTGGGTTATATCTGCCCAATATTGGACATTTTACTCCAACCTTGGAGTTCTCCAACCATTATTAATATCATGACAGGTTTGATCATTGACAAATTCCCTAAATAAAAAAATAAATAAAAAAAATTAACAATAATAAAGCAAAATTATGTGTGCGTGTGCGTGTGTGTGTGTGTATATATATATATATATATATATATATATATATATATATATATATATATATATATATATATATATATAGCAGCATTATTATTTTATTTTGTTTAGGGAATTTGTCAATGATCAAACCTGTTATTAATAATGCACTCTAGATATAACCCGATACTGATGTGTCATGGAAAATAAGAACAGTGCAGATTTGCCTTTTGTATAATGCAGCAATAAAGTTGTTTTATATAATTTGACCCTGCACCTGACCTTGCACGTCTTACTGCAGTGGAGAGCCTGAAATAATGTATTGTGCAGTCAGTAGTGTGTTTGATGACAGTCCTACATTTTAATTTGGTCTGCTTTTATTCTGTAGGTCGGCAGAGAGCGGCATTGGTCCCCTGACATTCCCCAAATCTAAACTGCACCTTTGGGACCCTACTCCGAACGGGGATCTCGTGCATCTCCACCTTTCGTTGTATAGGTGAGTCCAAGTTTGCAGTTTTCTGAACTTGCTTGTTTTTGGGCTCCTCTCCTCCTGACCTTCTGCTTGTTTCAGAAGCCCCAGACTGCTTCTACTGGAGAAAGCGCTGCGCTTGGCTCACCGCCATGCTCGGCAGAGTAAAACGCCGCAGTTTTCCTGTTTCTTCATTGGAACGTTGGCTGTGGATAATGGTGAGTATATAGTAGTGGTGGTTCTGATGCACAGTCTTCATCTTGTTTGGTTTCCGTTTGTTTATTGATCTATTAATTTAATTGATTGATGTATTTATTGATCTGTTAATCTATATTTTTAATATTCAGTCACTGACTAATAACTCCTCTCATTCATTGCCCTGAAGATGAGGAAGGAGTAACGTTAACCCTGGATCGATTTGATCCTGGCAGAGAGCAGTTCGGCTGCACTGGGAAGGCACCAACTGCCCTCCTCCCTGGGGACGTTCTCGTGCCGTGCTGGTTTGAGGCACAGCATGTTACTGACAGCACCGTGTTCTCTGCAGATGACTTTGACGTCTCGTTTAAGGTGCGTGATCTGTACCTTCTGAAGCCCTGTATCGTTCCTCTGTGGCAGAAGTGTAAGATGGAGACCATTTGAACATCTTGGGTTTGTTTATGTACCGTTGATTTCTAATGTGGGTGAGTAGCACATGTTAAAGATTGAACAGCTGTTTGAGAAGCTCCCCCCCCCCTCCTGTTGCTAGGATGATGGTGGATATTGTAGTGGTAATCACCTCTCAACCTGGCAGTTACTACAACCTGTCAGGAACAGATTGTCAAATGGTCTTGCCTCAGGGAGAGGCAATTATCCACTGAAAGGCAATAGGCACAAATAGTCCTTCTTATTAGTGGTCTTGTTTTTTTAAGTACAGTAAATGGTTTCACTGTGATAAACAGCACTAATGCTTGTCTCTTTGTGCTACTAATGGTGGATTAGGATTATAAAAATAAAATTAATAAGCCACTGTGTTCCTTATTAGAACATCTCCAAAGTTCTCCTCTCTCATGGAGTCTAGTATTATTTAGAGTTCTCCTCAGATCAACACCTGGTTTGGTGGTAAATCAGGGCTTAATGATGGTGAATCAGGTGAGCTGCTGCTGCTGCTGCTGCTGATGGAGTTGAACACATCCTCCACGCTGTGCTGGCTGGACTGGGGGGCGTCCAGGAGAACCCTGGAGGAACCGAGCTCTGTTCTTCAGACTAGCTCACCGACAAGATCTCACTACTTTCTTCAGAATGAGAAGCTCTTGTTTCTCCTTTTTACTGGATTTATGTTCAGCTGCTTTATCTGTTCTGATGAGATCTGGAGCTTCTGCAGTAAAAACTCTCTTACTGCTGAGAGACATGGTCTTAAAATGTGCATAGGTGCCTAAAATCTGCACAGTGCTGTATATAGTGTGCGAATTAAGATGTCCATATAATTATTTTTGTTTAGAACTGCATGTTTCATGTAAAAAAAAAATAAACTGACTATAAATATGGACAAAAATGCAATATCTGATGAGGCTTGATAGCATGACTTCTCTAATAGGCATCGCTCCTTATCCTTAACAGCCCTTTACAATGTGGAAATTTCATAAATGCCTACCTAATGATGCAATTAATCTTGCATTAATTATTTGAGATTTGCTGTCCTTTCGGATTCTAAGGCACCTGGCATTAACACGTCCCTCAGATGTCTCCAATGTCTTGAGTAGAGTAATGATGCCACACACGTTTATTTACATTGGAACTATTATCTGCAATTTCCATCATGTTTAGTGACCAAGCACTTCCCTCTTCTTTTGCAGATGCTCCAGCATTGCTGCAGCAGCAGAGAAACCCTGGAACTGTCCAAGCTCCTGAGCCTGCGGGCTCGTCTCAGCTGCTTGGAGAACATGGACAGGCTCAGCTTCGGGCTGAATTGGGCAGGTGTCACCCTCGCCAACTCGCTGGAGGCTGTTCCCGTGCGAGCAGTGCCCATTATCCCCACTGCACTGGCCAGGAACCTGAGCAGCCCCGTTAGCATTGCCCAGCCTCTGCACTCTGCTGGAAGGAAACGAGGGTGAGGAATTGTGAAGATCACTGAATGTCAGAAAACTGAAAATGAGTTCAGACTGTCTTTAATAAAAGATTAGTTTATTGTTATTTAGTCTGACCTGTACCCTCGTTTTATTTGTTTCCCTGTGCTTCTAGATTCCTGACGATGGACCAAACCCGCAAACTGCTCCTTATACTGGAGTCGGACCCCAAGATCTACACTCTGCCTCTTGTAGGAGTGTAAGTAGCTGTAGTTGTTCAGAAAATATGAAGGATATGAATGTTAATCGGATCAAGACATGATTATCGGTTGAACTGAAGACAATATTGGGCCTCGTTTACCAAAGCTGCCGCCTTCTACGTCAGATTAATGTGTTATTAAATCACAGAACTGTTGGATCTCATTGTTCTTGTAAATTGAACATATACCAAATAAGAAAACTCATCAGAATCTCCATAAAACCTGTGGAAGTGGCTTTTGATTAGAAATGTATTAATAAGGAAGGCCCAATATTTGGTAAACCATACTCTGTTGAATACTAAAAGCTCTGTTAGTGCCTCGCTTTTGCCCCTAGTATTATCAAAGTGGGGGGAAGTTGAGTTTGCCTTTGTGTATTTCACTGGTCCATAACCTAACCACCATTGTTCTCACTGTGGTTCCTATGAAGCTCTATTGTTTTTTTTGTTTTTTTTCTATCCAGGACTGTTAGCTAAAGATAAGCTGGCACCATAGCAAACTGTGATAAGCTACTGTTCCATCACCTAATGGCAGTACAAAGGGAGTTTTTGGAAAGCTCTTACTCCTCGACTACGCTTGAATTTTTCATTGTAATTTGTGTTTCTTTGTGTGTCTTGTTGTATTTAGTCGCGCTGTAATTCAATCTCCTTTATTCACACCGTTACCAAAACACTCCTGGGAGTTGTGCAACAGTTGAGTGGGAGGTTACTGAAGGCTGATGGAGTTACTGTCCTCTTTTGTGACAGATGGCTCAGTGGGGTTACACACATTCATAATCCTGTGGTGTGGGCGTGGTGTCTGAGGTACCTGTACAGCTCCTCCCTCCAGGACAGGTTAGTGCTGTGCCCATCTGCTCGACCTGTCTGCTCGATTAGCGTTAGACTCCTCTAAATGGCAGTTAGTATAGTGGCTAATGCCAGACTTGCACTATATCTGCTCTGTCTGATCACTGTCTCTAAAACATGCTGTTCTGACCCCCCCCCCCCCCCCCCCCCTCCAGAGTGATGTCGGAGAGTGATGCGTTCTTGGTGGTTCTCTACTCTCTCACTCACCGAGAACCTGAATTCTACCAGTGCAAACTGCGTGGTGGGCCAATAGACATGAGCTTTCAGCTTCTTACCAGCACTGAATCAGTCACGCTGTACAAGGTGTGTTGAAGTTGCTTAGACCAGTGTTTCTCAACCCTGGTCCTGAAGGTGCCCTAGCTTGCACATTGCAGTGGTTTCCCTGCCTTAACCCACCCACTGCACCTCTGAAAAGGACTTGCTAATGAACTAATTAGTTGAGTCAGGCGTGTTTGGAGAATGGAAAGCGATAAATGTGCAGGGCAGGGCTTCTCCAGGACCAGATTTGAGAAACCCTGCGTTAGACTTTGGCAGCAAACATCTCAGTTGAGTTCAAATTTGCATATTACATGAATTTGGTGGAGTGTCCCTTGAAGAAAGCGACTGCTCCTTTATCATCTCCTTTATCTCCTGAGATAAAACAAATACTGCCAAATAGAAAAGTCATCCGTAGTATGTGATCATCTGTGACACTTTTGAGGACAAAGGTACATCTCTGTCTGTGTTGATAGAATGTAGAACCACTGGACGGACGTTCCCTGCTGTTTGAGCTTGGTGCCAAGAACCAGAGCAGGGAGGTTGAGCTCTTTAAAGAAGTGTTGTCTCGTTCAGCACAACCAAGGTACAGTAATCAGAATGTGAAATAGTAAGAGGTATTATTGATCAGCGATGTGAATGATGGCTTTTGCAGAGTGCTTTAAGGTTCTAGGCCTCCCTTTAGTAGGTAATAATTGATGCAGATTGATCCAGGTTATGCCGTAGCCCAAAACACTGACTTGGCGGGATGGCTTTATTTGTTTACATATGTTAATTGACCTAAACCAGTCAGTTTATCTCCTCCTGCTTTCATCAGGGGTGCGAGAGCTGCATCATCAGTCACAGCCCAGAACAAACTGTCCTCCAGTGATCATGACTCAGGAGTTGAGGATGAGGATCTTTCTCCACGACCTTCCCCTAACCCTCATCCAGTTAGCCAACAGGTCTTAGACGATTAAACCTCATTATTATTGATAATTAATATTCAATAATTGTTGTGTAACAGTTAACAGTCAGCATTAATTCTTTTCTGGATATCCGCAGACTAGACAAGTCCAGCCCTCAGTTCCTGAGCTCTCTATGGTAGCAGATGGCAGCTTCCTTGATGGAAAGACGATGGAATCATATGACCACACTCTTCCTCCTCCCGCCCAATTGAATACTCCTCAAAGGAGCTCGAGAAGTGGTAGTCAGCGACCAGGACCACGACAACCAGCTCAGAGCGGCATGGCCGGACCACCCCCCATCAGAAGGCCGCTGACACCAGTGCTGTCCCATCCAAAGGCCAATAGACCACAGTCCACCTCAGGACACCAAACCCCAAAGCCTTTGACAGGCAAGCCAGCCATTCCTTCCACAGCTCGAAGATCCAGCAAGGGTTCCTCAGCCTCATCTTCTGGCTCGTCAACTTCTTCTCCCAAGTCTGGCTCTTCACCAAACAGCTCGTTCCATCAGCTCATGCAGAGACCTGGGCAGGATATTGTGAGTAAGCCTCACCCTCATCCGTCCTCACCATCTAGACCACCAGCGTCCAGCCACAAGAAAGCCTCCATCGTTCCAGAACAAACTCCCATGATGCACGCTTCTCAGCATAGGCTCTTCCACAGTACTCCTGCCTCAAACCCCGTTATCAACACCTGCAACTGCTGTTCTGCTCACCATGGCCACATGCCTGTATACCAAAGCAATACCTGGCAAGGGACGCCTCTCCATCCTGCTCATGTACATATGGCATCTAGCAACCAAATGGTCTGTTCCTCTGAAAGCAGTCCTCATGGGGACTGCTATCTTTCTCCAACACGACGGTCTTTGGGCTGCCATGCATCCCCCACTAAGAGCCCTGTCTGCCACCCCAGCGCCCCCCAGCACTGCTCCCCCTCGCACAGACAACGTGTCCCCTGTACCAGCCCCAGCAGTGGAGCTTTGGAGCAGCGGGTACCAGCCTGCCAGGCCCAGTGTTGCCAACTGCAGACAGGCTGTACTGGCCAGCCCAGTTCTGTTGCAGTACCTCCCCTAGAGGGCGGTATGGGTCTTCTACCTGCTGATGCCTACAGGATGCTGATGGAGCAAGACCGGCAGCTGAAGCAACTGCAGGCCCAGGTTTGTACTATAGTAATAGTTTAGTGTGAAATCCAGTTTTCCACTTTGCCAAAATGTAGGCGAAAGCGCTTACTCCATCAGTTAGTACCATACCTGCAACATGAGTAAATCGAGCACACCGAATGGATACAGGTACATCACACAGTGTGTCTTAGCTATTAGTATATGTGAAACCACATAGGCAGGTATATTTAGCTCTGTTGCGCAACACAAGAACTCAATGTCAAACTAGAGCCTGACCAATAGGAAAGCTCTACAGCTGGCTCTATGTGCACAAATTGTAAGTAGTATACCAGTTTCAGTAATATCAGGTGATTTTTTTTTTTTTTTTTTTTTTTTTTTTTTTTTAACCTTAAAACATATTAATCTCTGTTGATCAAAGCCCAGAACCGAGATACCTCCCACCCTCACCATGGACTGTTTTTGCTGCTGGCCTCTGAAAAGAGGTTTCGTTGTCTATTCGATGCAGAACAGCCAGGTTCAAAAACAGCTTCTTGCCTCATGCCGTAAGACTGCTGAACTCTTAATAAAAACATATGTATGTAACTATACATATGTTGAGCACTCCATACCTAGGAGCTCCAGTGCAATATTTTGTAAATGACTGTTGATATATATTTCTACACATTTTATTTTGTTTATTTATATACGTATGTATATTTGACTACACTTTCCACTACACTGTAAAGAACACTGTATTAATACTGCTGTTGACTTATGACTACTTCGAGCCAGTGCAACAAAATTTCATTCTCATGCACACTCTATGGTGTAAATTTATATAATAAAGTCTTTCTAAGTTAAGCAAAAAAAAAACAGTAAGCTACATTCATGAATGCTTATTTTAATTTAAGATTGTATCTTAATTGTTTTATTTTGAGACTAGTAGCACGTCTAGAGTGTCCTGAAAGTGGTTGAGTAGCTTTATTTTTCAGATTTATATTTAAAAATGTATATACTTCTTTTTAATCTTTTAAAAAAGATTAAAGTCTTTTTTTATTAGATCTCTCTTGTTTTTACATCTCAAACACTTTAGTTCAAATAACAAATGCACTTCCTCATTAAAACTACATAATGGCTACAATAAGGGAAGTTATTTTGCCTCCAGTCATCAGTCGGCTCCGTTCCAAGCTACCGTTGCAAAAGAAAAAAGATGATGGCGGCTGCAGCCGAGCCAAGCCTTGTTGCGAAATAGGTTTTTAAAAGTTTCCAAAGACTTGATGCATTGAAAGTATGGGAGTATTTAAAATGAGCAGGAACCAAACAGGTGGCTAATCACCTGAGGAGAAAACACATAGGTGCTATTCTGGATCAGAATCAGAAACTCTTATCTCGCCGGGTTTGTTATACGTACAAGAAATTTGACTTGGTGAGAGCAACACAAAAAAGTATGACAAAGTATTACACTAAGAGAAAAATACACTAAACAATAAATAGAATAAAAATAATATGTAATATAAAATTAACATCTGTACAGCTGTGCAAATAATCACAATGCAAATGTTATGCATGTTATGTATCAGTACTGTGCTGCAGTTAAATGGGCCGCCAGAGGCAGCAAAACCACTGTAAATGTCTTCATGCTTAATAATCTTTAGTGAGGAAGCGGTATAAAATCTGTTGCTCTTGTTGCTGCTAAATGAATTCAATATTAAAGCGATGTGTTCGTCTCTCTGATTCCTTAGAATGTAGCAGTGAATAACTGATAACTTTAACTTTTATATATAAAGGTATAAACCATATCTTATTATTATTATTATTATTATTTTGCACATATGTGGTGAAGGCCATAAATGCACTAAATGCCCAACTGCACTGCCGTCAATCACATGGGAGTTACCAGCCACACTTTCATATGTAAACATTTTGTTTCATGCTGCATAAAAGGAATTTTAAAATACTCAACTTAACTTTTTGGAGAAAAATGTATTGTTTAGATTTATCGACCAAGCAATAAAATAGTTGACCGTAGTGTTGCACCAACACTGATACTGATACTGGCACTTACGCGCAGTATTTGTATCAGCAGCAGGGCGAACAGATACCATGAAGCCTACTGACGCCTTGCTTTATGAAACCAAACGTTTAAACGACCAGTAAAAGCCAGTCACAAATTACTCATCATTAAACTGAGATTTAATGGAACTTTTAGCAGCAGATGTTGAGTTTCAGCAGCTTGTTTACAGGAAACACTGAAGTTTAGTAGCTTTTTTACACAGTGACGAGAAACTGCGTGAGCAATTGCTGCAGAAGCTCTTTCTGTTTCTAAACTGGTGTTTTTGTTTTTTTAACAGCAGTTAAAAGCTTTTTGGTGAAGCTGAGCAAGATTACGCTTCCCTACCTGCACATATTTTTAATTTTCAGCTCTGAAACTTTTCTAATGTGCCGTTACTCAACCAGTAAATGCTGCTCTTTCGAGGTTATTAGATCTTATTTAGGATCAGAAATAAAAAGGTGCAGTCTATAAAAAGTGCAACACTGTAAATATCAGCATTTAGAGCCGTCGATCCAGTATTTAAGTCAGAGTTGGTATCAGTATCATTGCTCAGTATCGCCAGTACTGTGGTATTGAGTGGTTTCTGCTCTCATCAACCCAGTTTCACTTTTTTTTTTTTTTTTTTTTTTCTTTAAGTTTTGAGCAATTTTTAAGTAAACTCGTCATCCTTGTTGTATGTCGGGATTCTTTTAATTAAAGAAAATATTTGAAGACTAATAACAATAGCACGTCTCTGGTTAAAAGGGTTAATAAAAAGCTCAGATTGTAACCGGAGTGTCCTCTGAAAGTGGTTGAGTACCTTTTTTCCTTAATTTTCAGAGAATTAATTGAGGAAACAGGTTGTTGAGTCTATTAGGTTGTTTTATGGATAGGAGAACATGGGCTGGGCGATATGATAAAAATACTAGATCACAATATTTAAAGACTTTTTTTGCAATGCTTTGCATAAATCACAGAATAAACACATCAGTATCAGATTCTTATAAACTCCTATTCAGATCCTCTCCTGTACTGAATACAGTGATTTATACTCTCTTCATCTAATGAACCCAGTCTAATTACACTGTTAGTAATGAAACCTGCAGCTGATCAGTGTTTATTAAGCAGTAATAACAGGCTCTTCCATATGATTAGAAAAGCTTACTGTACTGTCACCATCACTACATTTATCACCATACAATAAAATATCAGTATATTGCCCAGCTCTAGTCGCACATGTGGATTTTCCTGGAATCTGGTTGCATTCCAGCTCTTCTCTGGGTAGACAGACCCCAGAAGCCTTTTGTGCACATATGACCCATCCCACACCGACCACAGGAGACGGTGGAGCTGCTACGCCTTCTTGAATTGAGTAAAAGGCCTTTGCCCTTTCACCTTTTCTGTTTAATGCACGATTTTGTCCTGGCAGTGGGGTTTCTACTCATGATGTTCAAGTGTAGCCCAAGAGTCCAAACACCAAATGGCACTGAACTTTTGATTGTATTATATGATGTTTAATAGGTGTGAACTTGTGTCTTCTAGATCCAGAAGCTTCTTGATGCGCAGAGTAAGGTGTCTGAGCCTTCGCAGGAACCATCTGAGGAACACCAGCAGGAACAGGTCACGCAAACGTCAGCCATTTCTGAGCCCCAAAAGAAGACAAGTGTCAGCATTGCAGTGGGAACAGGTGCCTCTTGTGTTTAGCATCTTTATTAACTTGCTTTTCATATCTTCATGAACGTGATCAGTGTGGCCAAAAGTATTGGGACAGCTGTTCCATCCTTATTTCTTCGAAAAACAGAGCTGATCCTGCTTTTGTTGGAGTAACTGTCTCTACTGTCCAGAGAAGAAGACTTTCTACTAGATTTTGAAGGAGCAGTGTTATGAGGATTTGATTGAATTCAGTGACCAGAGTGTTAGCAAGGTCAGGATCCCCAACTCATCCCAGAAGTATTGGGTGGAGCTTCACCATCATTCCAGAGAACACAGTTCTTCCACTGCTCCACAGATCAATGCTGGGGTACTTTGTGGCATTAGGCAGCATGGTGCCAATAGGTTTATCTAGTTGATCTGCTCCAGAGAGTCCTATTCTATTGGCTGTACTTCTCTACAGGGACTAAACAAGCTGTGTGTGTGCATTTGCACATCTGTGTCAGCAATATGTGCAACTAAAAGTCGTTAAATGCATTTATTAGAAGGGGTGTCTACAAATATTCAGGCACTATAAATCTGATCAACATTCAGGTGGGAGACGGTCCTCAGAACTGAACTCGTGTGATTGCTCTTGTAGGTGCCAGCTTGTTTTGGAGTGGTCCTGGTCAGGACCCCACACACGATGGTCCTTCTCTGGAATGTCCTCCTGAGCCTCAGTGGCAAACCAGTGGTAACGACGGTAGCCCTGTCTCCTCGAGACTTGGCTCTGAAGAAGCCCACCACAGTAGAGACGAACAGGGCCCTGGAACACCTCTCAGCTCTGCAAGATCACCACAACATGAGTATGATATTTTGTAGCTAGATGTTTGTGTTTTGGTTCGCAGATCATCTGCTCGTGTGTTTTTTTTTTTTTTTTTTGTTTTTTTTTTAAAAGGTGCCGTTAAAGCAAATTTAGCAAAAACAGCAGGGCCAGGATCATGCTGATGCTCCACAAGACCTCAAGAACTGGGAAGCTCAAATTGTATTTCGTATTAATGGCTGTAGTTTAAAAGTGGGGGGAGCAGACTGTAGGGGGAGCACAGGAGCAAAAACACCAGTTCTCCCATAGTGCTGCTGCTTTTAAGCAACATTGTGTGAGACTTGGTATTGTTGCTCCTCAGCTCCCCCTACAGTTGGTTGAGTGTAATAATAAAATTTTACTCCCCTGCAGTAAAAACAAATCACACTTTGAGCTCCCCCTCATGTACAGATGTACACGCACACAAGCTGAAAGATGCAGGAGCAGCGTCTGAAGGTAGAGAAGCATGTGGACTGAGGCGGTAGAGCAATACTACAGGAAGTACACTAATATGGCTCGGGTTGACCGGCAACATTGCGTGTTTTCATGTCCTGACTTTTTTTTTAACAAAGTTCCATAATGCACTTAGCTATGTGTAGAACATGTAGTGGTAATGATAGAGCTGCTGTTCTCACTATAACAGTCAGTATATCAGTCCCAATGATTTTGAAGCTCAGATTTTAAGGTCAAATTTTTACACACTGTTGCTTTAAGTTAAGTGGTTGTGTGCAATTCCTCAGAGTCAATAGCAGTTATAAGATTACTGAATGAAGCCTTTTTATTTCTGTATTTTGTTCTAAATCTGGTGCTTGAATAGAACATTTTCATGGGTAAAATGAGCACCAAACACTTTCTTTTTTTTTCAGCACCCCATCAAATACAGGAATGCATTCCTTTCAGAGCCCTGTCTTTGGGGAAAGTGCTAGCATGTACTACAGCTCTCAGTCTCCAGGTCGAGAGGACGTCTCTGAAGAACAAGTTGTACACGATCAGAGATTTTATCAAGAGTTACTGGTAAGACCTTCCTTTGGAAAACTAGTTCCGACATAAATCTTAGACCTTTGCTTCTCAAAGATACAGCTCCTCAGTGCCTCATTCCCTTTGCAGGGTCAAGTGAACAGTCGTCTCCAGGATTCTGTAACTGAAGACGTAATGGTGGAACGCCATGTACGCAACCATCCTCACAGACACAGTCTGTCGCCTCCACGGTCTGGAAGTTCACCTCCATATAAACCCACACCCAAGGAGCCGCTCCTGGACCAGAGAGCTGCTGTTTCAGAGCAGAATCAGGTTTTGAAAGCCACCGTTAAACAGCTTCACCATCTTGGAGTGACCATGGAGCTGGACGCTCACTCTGGAAATGCCAGCCGCACCACTGTGGAGAGCGCCAGGTAAATGAAGAACCTAAAGACCAACTTTAAAGTGGTAGTTTGTCCCACAAGGAAAATACCCCAAAGATAGTGAGTCAACCGAGACGGGTTTGCATTGGAATATGGGGCAGCATTAAATTCTTAGCAGATGACAACCTAGGCATTGGGCAGATGATTTGATTGATAGCTGATCTACAGCAGGATATTTGCATTTTTTTCTATGTTACAGATTTTTAAAACTTTTATATAGTATTTTTAGACTTTTTTGTGATGCATGTAAATAACAGACTAAACACATCAGTATCAGATTCTTATAATCTTCTATTCAGATCCTCTCCTGTACTGAATACAGTGATTTATACTCTCTTTATCTAATGAACCCAGTCTAATTACACTGTTAGTAATGAAACCTGCAGCTGATCAGTGTTTATTAAGCAATAATAACAGTCTCCTCCATATGATTAGAAAAGCTTACTGTACTGTCATCATCACTACATTTATCACCATACGATAAAATATTGTCATATCGTCCAGCTCTACTTGCACATGATGTGGATTTTGCTGGAATCTGGTTGCTTTCCAGCTCTTCTCTTCTCTATTTTATTTATTCTATTTTAAAATAACTATTTTATTTAATTCTTCATTCACATTTTCCAATATATCAGAATGCTTTCACGCTAGAGCTTAGATCGGCCCAAAAAAAAATCCAGCCCGACCCCAACCAAGCCTGTTGGGCTGTCATTATGGGACCATGCCCAATTTAAACCCATCGTTTATTTTACTGAGTAGACCATTAAAACTTTAAAAAACCTTAAACTACATTTCTGAGCCGTTTAAATGAGTGAAATCTGTTCAGAATGATGTTAATGAACAGTGCACTGCAGGTCAAGTGTGATGCGGAGGCCGGAGCTGCGTGATTATAACATTCTAAGTTGTGCGACTTTTTACGATCGCAGTGTGATTAGCTACTTTGCTATATTGTGATAATCACACCATTGCTTTATATGAAATAGCAAAAAATAGCATTAAAAAACGAAGGCCTCCGTCACAGAATGATCCTCGACAAGGTCAGAGGAAAGTGGTAGGAAATCTCGGCCCGGTTTAGAGAATCTAGACTCCCTTTTGATCTGAGACACATGTTCTTAACGTTGTCCCTACTGGCTCACTCAAAAGAGGCCTGGCCCCAGATCTATGCGAACAACCATTGTGAAAAGCATTACATAAAGACCTGTGCGTTTTTACATTTGGACACCAGTAACCAGTTTTACTATTGTATCTATTTAAAGGAAAAGGAGCTCTGTAGTCCTTGCCTATGAGTAATGGGTATAATAACGGGCCACATTGCACGTGATAAACAGATTTCGTGCTTGTGAGACAGGCCTCACCTGACTCATCACACTCTTTCCTCAACCTGCATCGGGTTAAGGAGATTCAAATAGATTTGCTTTGTGGTTTTAGGTGCTATGTGACTCACTTCTATCCAAAAAAAAAAGCCCTATTACATTAGGTTCTGTTTTGGCTACCGTATTGCTAAATGTGGCTGACTAATTCTGAGGTCATTTTCTATATTAATGAATTTTTATTTTATTTATTTATTTATTTTTCTTCTTTTAAAATCTAAAATCCTGAAATCTTAACCCAGCATTTGTCTCGTCTAGCACTCTGGCTTCCATAAACCCTGAGGCCGTGATTCCTAGGCTGGCTCTATCTGAACCGGTTGGGACCAGCATGTGGGGGCTGAGTGGTGGTGCAGATCTGAGCCTGGAGGCCAACGCCATCGCCTTGAAGTACCTGAGTGACTCTCAGCTATCTCGGCTCTCCCTCGGGGGCCAAACGCCTGGAGCTCACTCGAATCCTGGCGCTGTGCTGTTTGGAAAGACTGCCCTGGATAAGAGCAACGTAGGCATGAGCATCCTGTCTCCCAGCAACATGTCGTTAGCCACCTGCATGTACATGAAGAGGTATGGACTGATTGAAGGTGCGAGCAGCAGCGAAGAGGAAGAGGATGATGGCGAAAAGGCTCGGATGCAGCGAGTGCAGGCAGATTCTGCTCTCGGGTGCTCGCTGCAACTTAACAATTCTGAAAATGCTGGACACAACAGGGAGAGTGTAGCTGGTTTTATTTTGAAAAATATAACCAACAAGCAGCCTGAACCCCTCACCCATCTCCACGCATCTCCTCAGGACTCCCAAAGCCAGTTAATACGAGACTTGCGTCCAAAAATGCAGCTACTAACTCATGAGCAGGCAAGCCTAGACACGGAGAATGGCCCAAAACTCCTTCCTCAGCGGCGTTCTTCTCTATCAGACGTCCAGAGGCCTTCACCACTCTCAGAGAATCAGGGGTCTGTTGGAAATTTTCTGGACCTCGGGCGATTACGGCAACTCCCTAAACTCTTCTAAATGATGATAATTGGGCAGCATGTTTGTATATGTGTGTAAGTGGCGCATTAAATTGGCTCCAGGTAGCTGGGAGTTTTTATGACATGATCTTAAAGCATCTCTTCCTCATTCTTAGTTGTCAGGTGTCATAAATGCTCACATAAGTGCTCTCTTATTTCACTGTGCTTTAAAATCATATCAGATTTTATTAGCAACTATTCATTTATTATGCATGTATATGTTGTAATTATTATATGAAGTTGGGATATTTTCATTTAAAGCTTTTAAATGTTTGTGTGTTGAGTTTTAATGTACTTTTTTTATTTTTTTTGGGTCATTTTGTGGTTCTGTCCACTCACTGATTGGAGATTACTTGAGATCCTTTTCTCAAACTCCTCTGCAAATCAGGAGGATTTTGAGGATGAATTAAGAAAACCGTAACACTTTTTGCTGTTGAAACCCATTTGGCCTTTGAAACTGTGTGTAAATGCGTAAGAGTGTGTCTTAAGTGTCTGTTTTATTCGTTTGTTTTTTTTATGAAGGACATTTGAACTTTTTAACTGAATTAAAGTCTTTGAGCAGCTATTCCTGTAGTGTGGATGTGTGTTCCTGTGTCTGATCGTAATATACTTATTTGCGAAATTGTGTAAATTTTCTGTATTGAGCAAGGCCTCCCAACCCTTAAACCTGGTTTGCAGTTGATGGACATTTCGTTCAGTTCCTCAATCTCATAACTACAGCGCTGCCACAATTTACATCAGTTTCATGGGCCCTAAAATTGAACACTGAGGGGTGCCACAACATGTGCAAAACTTGACAGTTACCAAATAATTCATAATAGCTTATGTATTCGGATTAATAGTTGAGGGATAAATGTGGAGTTTAAGACATTAAGGGAGGGTTGTAGTTGCAATGGTCTTCCAGCAATGTTAGTAACTTTAACTGTTTGTTTTTGTTTGTTTATCTGCAGGATGGTCTGATTTGTGTACCTCTTAGAGGTACCTTTGAATTATTAGTCTATTCTAACTAGCTACGGTTTCTTTCTTGGGTAAATAGCAAAGCATTTTGTAAGTCGCTCTGGATAAGAGCGTCTGCTAAATGCCAAAAATGTAAATGTAAATGTGTTAAAATCACCCAAATTGTTACAGTTCATATTAAACAGGATATTTTTTTAATTTCTCAATTCTTTGATTGTTGCATTATGCAATTAATAACTGAATGACTAGTAAAGCTGGAGTTTAAGAGGTTGAGGCAGGATTGTAGTTATTCAAAGCAGTATGTTGGACACTTTAACTGGAAGGAAGATTTATCAGAGGTAATAGTTTTTTGAGAATGGTCATACTTTTAGTTTAATTCAGTCAGAAACATAAATATATATATATATATATATATATATATATATATATATATATAAAAAAAATCCAAATAAAAATAAATATATTTTTTATTATTCCTCCAGTCTCCGACTGTTGTATTACGCAAGGCTGACTGCGCATGCGCGCTGAATGTAGTTTGTAGCCGCTCACAGCAAACACACCCCTGCCGAGATGGCGACCGAGATTAAGCTGTTGTATTTGGCCATAAATCGCTGAAGAACTGTAAGTAACCCGCCGAATATCTCCTATTTCTGCTCAGGTCATAAACACAGTTCCACACTTTAACAAGCTGCTGAATAGCCGCCCGTTTATTGCCCCTAGCCCGGGGAGGCTAGCGCTAGCGTTAGCTTGCTAGCCCGCAGGGTGGCTGCTGCTCATGGCTTGGTTATGGTGGCAAACCGGTTCAGTTTAACGCAGTAATAAACCCAACATGTCGAGGAAAAGGTAAAGTAAAGGCACACGGGTCGGTGCGGACACTTTATTGCGGCTCCTGCTGGTTTTATCTGCGCTCGAATGAACCGTGAAACGCTTCGGTAGCTGCAGCTCGTTAGCTTAGCGCATTTAGCTAGCTAGCCTAGTAGCTAAAGTGGCTCCCGTGTTAGCTGGCTAGCTCGATAGCTTCCTGGCTAACTGGCCGGTTCCGTTTGCTTAACGCTTGCTTTATGTACAAACAGTTGTAGCTAGAGCTGTATAACTCAGTTATTATACGTTATATATTTAATATTCTGTATAATGTCATATTAAATAGCTGTATATTTCTCCATATGAACTAAACCTTAAACCTTCAGCTAGCTAGATAGCTAACTAGCTAACCTGGCTAGCTGTAGCTAGCTAACTACATGCTGTCTGGCACTTTGTTCTGACTGCTTTCGATTTAATCGCGTAAAATATGAATAAATATGAATAAATATGAATTTACGAAGCTGTTTAATTATATAATAATAATTAGTCTACAAGCTACACTCAATTATCGACATGAATTCCTCCAATTTCAATCCTTACAAGCAGCACATTGTATGTATGTCGTGCAGCCTTTTCATGCCTTTTTAAGACTGAAGTGTTAAATGAAGACAAAATGATCATTTAATATAATTACTAATTACTAATTACATATATTAGCTAGCATGTGTGGATCATGTTTTTTTCATAAGTCTGTGTGTCTCTTTTAAAAGCCAAGTGTCATATTTGATATATTTAATTCAGCTAGTATGTTTGAGACCTCCAACCTTAATGTGATTATTAAATAACAATATATTCAATTATAATATCGAATAAAAATCTGCTGATTTATGGATTGAGTGTGCAGCATTATGGATTGGAATGATTTTTGTGACTTTAGGGGTTTTAAGGGCAGCGGGTTGAGCAATTTTGTGGTCTTTGTGTTAATTTGTATTAACAAACTGAGCGAATATTAAATATGATATAAAATACAAGTCATATAAAAATACAATGCACAATAATTGATCAGAGGGTCACATGAACAGTCCAGATTTTAAAAATGTAATTTTTTCTGGATATTGTTTAATTATTGTTTGGGCTTTAAATGCCTGGTTTTGGTCTCTTACAAGCCGCAGATTTATGTGTAGGATTTGCAGGATTTGCGTGCATTGTAAAGACTAAAATGATGACACTGCTGATTTCTACTAATATCACCATATTTGGATGATATTGAAGTCTTTGATATTGAAGTAATCTCCTCGCTTTCCACCGAATTTTAAACATAACCAGACGTGAGCCTGTTATTGGTCTGCCAGGATCGTGGAGCTAGAGATCATCTGTTGTTATCTCTGGGGTGAAGGAGCGCCGTCCGCTTACATTTGGGATGAGTTAAGTAGTCTTCGTAGTCTTTGTGGTCGTGGACCAAGTCTCCCAGTATCAGCACTTCACTACTGTGGCAGAAAGCAATCAAATCCTCACAGCAGTGTTTCAGCATGGTTTAAAATCATGTGACAGACAGCCGGTGTGCTTAGTGCTTATATAGTTATAATGGTGTTAGTGGTCCTGTCTGGACTGAAGCTCCAACATCAGTAAATGACCTCATGAATCTTGAGTCTTTTTGTGGCAGAGTGCAATCAAATCCCTCTGGTGGAAAGGCTGTCCAGTAGAGGGGAGGCTGATGCTGCTGCAAAGAGGCCTACATTCATCCCTATTAATGCTCTGTAGGGAGACGTGGGCCAAGCTGGGGTCTGTGTTGGAGTTTTGGGGTGGATCATACGATGCTGCTCAGGTGGCTTAGCTGGTGTACTCCATGTGCTCACAGGTTCCTCATGTTTTAGTGTGAAAAAACTGAGCAGATAGTGAAAGAACTTGTAACTACGCTGACTTTATTGGACTGTGGTGTGTTCCTCATATATCTGATTTGCATAGCAGGCTATGCAAGTACAGACCTGACCGGTACTGCATTTTCTCCTTCTCCAGAAGAGCATCCGAACGTTAATTCCGCTCCCATTACGTCCTCATTAAATTGACTTTGACAGCTGTAATGCTTGATTAACACTGATAATAATTTCCTCGTACTGAAAAAAGAATGTAAAATACGTTGACCTCAGAGACGCACGTCAGGAGAAGCCCGTCCACAGATCCTAAACGCTTCACCCATCAGCCATAGCATTAAAACTACCTGCCTAATGTCACGTAGGTCCCACTTATGCCGCCGGAGTAGTTCTAAGTCATCGAGGCATGGACTCCACAAGACCTGGGAAAGCGTTCTGTGGTTTCTGGCGCAGTGATATGACCCCCTATAGGTACTGACCGCTGCATACTGGGAAGAACACCCCACAAGACCTGCCTGATGTTTTTGGAGGTGTTCTGACCCAGTCGTCCAGAACATCACAGATGGGCTTGTCAAAGAGTCTTGGATTCTTACACATCATAAACTGAACTTCGAGAAGCTGAAGCTGCCTAATATATCCACCCTATGATCGGTGGACTCTTGTAACCAGCTGTTCTGTTGGAGAAGGTCTGTCAGTTTGGTGGAAATCAATGAAGACAGATGATCCGCGTGATCGGGATGATCTGGTGCAAACAGCTGCTGTTCCCAAACAAACGAAAGTCAGGCCAAGTGCTGGCGGTCCATCAGTTGCGCCATCCTGGATGCATGTCTCTGTGAGGGTGCCTGGTACTGCCAGATCGCTGCCAGAGTTGGGTTCACGGGGATATTTTCAGCTCAGTAGATTGTGTTACTGGTATTTTGCCAGTTAAAGATTTGGACTAATTTTGATGCTGTGAGTTAGACGTCATCATTTATTAAACACAGACTTGAACCATCTTTATAAATAAAAATAAATGAAACTGAAAAATATCAAAAATAAAAACTAAACTATATAAAAAATATAAAAGTTCCGATACTAATACATAAACTTTGCATATCGGCCGATACCCAATACAGATCCGATACCATTGTTGAATCAATAAACCATATACTTTACCATGTGGGAGAGACTTAAGACATCAGGATTGACTTAAACACTACTTGTTTAACCCTGAGGGGTTAAACAATATAACAAATTAACACAGATTTTAATCTACTAAATTGCTCTTTATTTGTCACTAAAATAAATAATAGTGCGGGACCCTGACCCAGCATTCAAAAAAGGAGACAAACTTCTTAAAATATATTAAAATACATCAAATATATCGGCCAAAACTAAAAAAAAAAGAGCTTCACTTTGTCAAAAACACAAACAGCATTCTTATTTTAAAATATTTAACATAATTTAAAATAAAATAAAAGGTTCTGTGCTGTTTGTTTTTTATAGTAAATATATGGCCATAGGGCTTTGAAATATCAGAAATTCAATCCTAGCTTTATCTACCAGGACTACTGTTGTTGTCTTCCAAAGGTTTTGGCTTGGGGTCCTTCCACCGCACCAATAACACGGAGGGTGCCCACGGACGAACCTGACGCTACTAAACACGGATCTCGGCCGATGTCGAGATGTTAAACCCTCGATTCATTTGTGCACCAGCTACGAGTATCACCTTTCTCCATTAGTTAGTCTGTTGTTGTAGCGTACTCTGCTAACTTGTGTGGACGGTGGGCGGCGTGCTCTCGCGGTTATTGCATGTTTCCTGTGATTTCGGTTGACGTGGCGGTGCTCTGCTGGTAGGGACAGATTGCAGTGATCCCTCGAGATGCTTCTGTACACCTGTACTTTGTGCTGATCGGGTCACTCAGGACGCATGGTAATGCCAGACTTAGGAGTTTCTGAACTGATGAAGGGATTTAAATGATGATGAAGTACTTCTTCAAATTTTAGTTTTATTCATTTAGGCTTTTTACAACACATGTTGTCACAAAGCAGCTTTGCAGAGATCCGGGTTCGAGCCTCTTTTGAGCAAGCCAGTGGCAACGGTGGCATGGAAAATTCTCGCTTGGGTTGAGAGGAACCAAGACTCAAAAGGGGAACTTGTCCTCCTCAGGTCAACACCGGATCATAATAATAATAAAAGCAAAACAGGAATAAAGACAACAATAAAAATGTGGCGTCAAGCTGTATGGAAAAATTGAAATGTGAGCGAGAATGATGATGAAGTCCTGCAGGTAAACAGTCAGAAGCTTCACAGGTAGACTGGCGCATTAATGGCATCAGGCTGAAAAACGCTACAAAATACTAGTGCACTATATAGTGAGTAGGGCACAGTTTCAGACACGGGTCATATAAGATCTATCCAAAGCCGTCCTGTGGGTAGGAGTGTGTTTGAGAATGATCCTGTAGAGCTGGGCGATAGGACAATATTTTATGGTATTGTGATGTTTTATCGCAAGTTTAATCGTGATACACGTTATGCTTTTCTAAGCATATCCAGGATATGGTCAGTGCCTAATAAACACTGACCAGCTGCGCATTTCATTACTAACAGAGTAATTAGTCTGGGTTAATTGGATGACGTGCAGCACATATTGAATAGAAATCACTGTACTCAGTAAGGGAGAGTGTCTGAATAGTAGTTTTTAAGAATCTGCTGCTACTGATAAAGTATTTGGGCTGCGATCATGTGTATCGTGAAAATGTCTTTAAATATCGTGATGCAATATTTCGGCCGTATCGCCAACTCCCAGTACCATATACTACTTTTTTTTTTTTTTGGTCGCACTTTACAGCCCAGTTAAACCATAACGACAAATTGTTGAGCTTCTGTAATGAAGTGTGATGAATATTCGAATAGCAATTTCAATATATGAATAACTAATGAATGAACAGGCTGTCCAGAAGTTCCAGTTCTGTTCGGTTCACATCTACTTGCAGAAATCTGGAAGCTACACTATTGACAAAAGTATAGGGACACCTGCTCGTTATTTGTTGCTTCTGAAATTGACTATCATAAAGAGTTAATCCTGCTTTTGTTGGAGTGACTGTCTCTACTGTCCAGGGAAGAAGGCTTTAGTGATGACGAGAGCATTAGTCAGGTCAGAATTTTGGATGATCACCACCCCACCTCATCCCAGACAAAAGTATTGGCTGGAGCACCATCCGTCATTCCACAGCTCAATGCTGCTAGCCCTGTCTAGTAGGTGTTTATCTACTCCAGGTAGTCCTATTCTATTGGCAGTACTTACTCTACAGGGACTAGACAAGCTGTGTGTGTGCATTTGCACATCTGTCTCAGCAATAACTGCAGCTTAAAGTAGCTAAATGCATTCGCTAGAATGGATGTCCACAAGTATTTGGACACACAGTGTCTAAGAGGGCCAGACCGAGGAGTGAGGGCATATGAGCGTCACACATTGCTGAAAAAGTCTATTTGAGATCGTAGACGAGTGACCAGGTGTGAATCACACCGCTCCCAGTGGGCTGTGCTGACTCATAAAGGCTTTATTTAGACTTCGGATCTGAAAGCCAAGCTGCTGGGGCTTTTTCCTGCACCCCAGTTCCCTCTCATTATTGCCTTCAGTCCTATTTCCCCATCACCATTACACTGCGATTTCTCAACACACTCTCCCACATCGTTGGCGGGCGTCATAAATCCTGCCGCTTACACGCCAGCCTGGTTCTGGCTAACCTGGAGCATTTCCTGGTGTTATTTCTACCTGTGGTAGAACTTCTCAGAAGTCCAGCCCCCTAATAAAGACTGCAGGAAGGTCTCCCACTTCTCCCAAAGGACCTAATTTTAGGCACAGGGAAATCCTCCAGCATGCAAACCTGTCTGAGGTCAGGTGGGTAGGAGGTGTCGGGCTGGTGCGGGCCGCTCGCAGGAGGAAGTGCCTCGTTTCTCTCAGGGTAGCAGATTCTCTGAGATTGTTACGGAAGCGTGACGAGAGAACTGCAGCTCATTTGAATATGCTGTGCGCAGCCATTTAGACTAGATGAAGGCGAGGCTTGAAGATGTGCGGTAAGCAAATCAGTTCATGTAGTTGTTTAGGTTTGGAGGCGTGAGGTTAAAGCACGGCTTGTTGGAGTAGGGGGTGTTTGGCACGCTACAGCATGAGACGTGATGAGAGGCTGTGCTGAAGGAGAGTTTCTCCAGAGCTTCTGTGAAGGTAGGAGATGAGCTGCAGGTCATTATTTTAATTCAATTTGCTTTAATTTTACTCTGAAGCTTCTTTGCAGTTTTTTTTACATTTCCTGAGCATATATTTTTATTTTTGGAAAAATCTGAGCTATGAAGAAAATGTAAACATTAACAGTAACTTCGACTCTCGCTTTCAGTTCTGTTCCACGCGAGTAGATGTTTTTTTAGTAGTGCATAATCAGTCAGAGCTACTCCTGCTGTTCTACAGAGTTACAGATGATTCAGCCTGTAATGGTTTCTTGCTTAATTGTCTCAGTATTTCCTGGCATAACAAGTCACACCATGCTGGCTTTGCACAATTTGATTAGTCACTCAAAATCCCCTGCTTTACAGAGCCTTAAAGCAGCAAGCTTCTGCCGTATGCAAGTGAACCGACCTGTCGCCCGATGAGACTGAAAACTGTAGTTTTTCTAAGCTGAGCTTAGTTTAGTGTTTCCAGCTGAAATGGAAAAAATAGATACAGATCAGCCATGACATTAACGTTGAGCATTGATCATCTACAGTGGCTCCTGTCAGGGGATGGAGCTACATAGTAGAGAATGTATAGAGAATGCATGGATCGGGTATCGGCCCCGATATTATCAAAATTAGCTGGATCGGGTATCGGATAATTAGGCCGATCCATGGAACCGGTCCTTTCACTTTAATTTGTTGGTGTGAGACTGCACTAAGTCTAAGGGAGTACTTATGAGTAGATTGGGTAATTGGCTATCAATTTTGGGGAGGAAAATTTGGGCAGGAAACTTGCTCACAGTTTCAGTATCAGCAATAGCGAGAACTGATACCATGAAGCTTACCAGCATTCTACGGAAGATTTTTGTTTTCGTACTGTATTACGAGACCAAGCGTTTAAACAACCAGTAAAAACAAGTCATATATAGTTCTCATCATTAAAATTATAAAAACAATTTTGGTTCTGAACTCAGAAGTTGAGTTTCAGCAGCTTGTTTACAGGAAACACTGAAGTTTAGTAGCTTTTTTTACTCAGAGAAGAGTAACTGCGTGAGAAATTGCTGCAGAAGCTCTTGCTGTTTCTAAACTGGTGCTTTTTCACCAGTAAATGTGAATTTAAACAGCATTTAAAAGCTTTTTGGTGAAGCTGAGCAAGATTACGCTTCCCTACCTGCACATATTTTTAATTTTCAGCTCTAAAACATTTCGAATGTGCTGTTACTCAACCAGAAAACGCTGCTCTTTCAAGGTTATTAGATCTTATTTAGGATCAGAAATAAAAAGGTGCCGTCTATAAAAAGTGCAACACTGTAAATATCAGGATTTAGAGCCGTCTGTCCGGTATTTAAGTTCAAGTATCTGGGAATACCAATAATAATAATAATAATAATAATGGTTGTTGTTTATAAAGTATAATTTGATGTCTGTTGATTATTGTCTAATTATTGATGTCTAATTGATTATTCAAAGATTTTGCTGCTCTTGGCTTTTAGCTGCTAAACTGCCTTAAATCGTAAATAAGGATTATGTGGGGTTACTTGGGGTAAATTGCTAGCAAGTTCACATAGTACTTTAGTTACCGAGATTTCGGAAAATGCTCAATAATTCAATAACAGACATTCCTAAGCACTAGATAACGAAGTACTTGCCATTACGCAGCTTTTGGGAAACTCGCCCCAGAGCCTGTTGTTTTGATCAAATACCCTAATATGAATTTCGTCTCTTTGCAGGTTATGTATTCAGCACTGTGTGCTAAACGTCCGCAATGCCTGAAGATCTGTGAAAAGCTGGACGTGCAGAAGAGCGTTTCCGATTCCCGTGGAATCTATAGGACGTTTGGCCTTTTTGTTTTTAACAAAACGACCCCGCGCACGGCCGCGAAGGAAGACGCCGACCTGAAAGAAGACCTGGGCCACCAGAGCATCCGAGACCCACTCTTGTTACGATGCCCGTACAAGCGCCACAATGGACGGAGTTTCTGTTGTGTCCCATCTGCACGCAAACGTTCGAGGAGAACGCCCGCAAGCCTATCAGCTTGGGCTGCGGCCACACCGTTTGCAAGATGTGCCTGAACAAGCTGCACCGCAAGGCCTGCCCCTTCGACCAGACCACCATCAGCACCGACATCGAGCTGCTGCCTTTCAACAGCGCCCTGCTGCAGCTGGTCTGTGGTCAGGTGAGTCAGTCACTTCTGGTGTCTTTCGAGCACTGTTTGGACTGGCAGTGGGAGCGGGTCCGGTTCATTCCTGAATGTTATCACAATATTGAATGTAGGGTTTTATCGTATTGTGATCAGTTGGTGTGCTAAGCATATCGAGGATATCAGCAGTGCCTCAAGAACACTGATCAGCTGTGCTGTTTATTACAGTCGGCTTTCATTGGATGAAGTGCAGCAGATTTCAGATAAACATCATTTACCAATTAAGTGCTGGAGGGTATTTGAATATTTCAATATTTAAATTTTGATATAAGGGGTCCCGGGTGGTCCAGTGGACTGAGGTGCTGTCACTATGATCAGAGAATCGCTGGTCCAAGGACTCGGGAGAGCACAATTGGCCTTGCTCTCTCCAGAATGGCATTGTGTGCAATGGGGGAGATTACGTACGGGTAGGGTAATTGGCGATCCAAATCCCAATGGGGAATAAATGGATGAAATCTGATCAAATGTAAAAAATAAATGATGATAAAAATCCGGATATAAAATTTGACCATATTGCCCACTCCTAATTTAAAGACATTTTGACTGTATATGAGATCTGTCACAGTGCTTTGCAACACCAGTAGTAGCAGATTCTAAACACTGATATCCAAATCTCGCCCCGTACTTGGTGATGGTGCTGGGCGATATGAATTTAATCTGCGTCTGGTGGATCCATCACGGAAAATGAGAACAGTGTGTATTACAGCATTAATATGTAATATAATTAGTGCGGCCAACTGTAACGTATCACACATGATTAATCGTCAAACTTTAACACGTTTAATACTTTTTATTTCCTTTGCAAATTAATAATCTTACCAAGTTTGGCCCCAGTTTTCTCCTGTAGGTCTCACTCTGTACAGAGACTAGTGAGGTATTAGCGGTTTTACTTAGAGCCGCTACTGTTGAGCTCAGATCACACTTTATTTATTCTAATAATATGGATTAAATCTCATAACTAACTCTCATTCTCTTACACACACACACACACACACACACACACACACACACAGCTGCTCCTCTCTTAGCTTAATCCAGCCCAATGACTGATCATCCGTTCATAAATTTTCTCTGTCTGAGCTTCAATAATTTCCTCTATTAATAATTAATAAGCTCAATAATTTTAGCTAACTTTAGTTCAAGGCAGAAGTTCTCAAAACTACACTGAGATATTATAAGAAAATAAACAGATTCCTCTAGACAATGTATTAGGCACATATTATTTATTATTATTATTTATATTTATTTATTTGTTTGTTTTATGTATTTGTTTGTTCTTCCACCCAAAAATGAAAGGACGTGCCAGCAAGCACCTTAACTTGATTTATCAGAATTAATCCCAGAATATTGATGTGATTAACGCCATTAAACCTTTTAATATATTGACCCTATTAATACGTCGTATGTAATAAAATGGGCCTTTTGTGGTCTTGCACGTCCTGCGATGTGATTATTGAGCATGCCCACATCACGATGGCGATGCTGAAGATTAGAGTAGGCGATATAGTAAAAATATTATTATTTACAGACATTTTTACAATTCACAATATTAACTGTGATCTACATGC
Organism: Salminus brasiliensis; assembly: GCF_030463535.1. Classification (NCBI taxonomy): domain Eukaryota; kingdom Metazoa; phylum Chordata; class Actinopteri; order Characiformes; family Bryconidae; genus Salminus; species Salminus brasiliensis. Next base: position 2,415,182 of record NC_132894.1, on the reverse strand, counting down.
TTGCATACAAAATGCATCAGTAGCCACACATTATTAAAAATGGCTTTTCTAATACTGTCCTCTAACGAATACAGTGTTTCTGTGTTGAAATTGTGCTGCACGTCATCCAGACTAATTACACTGTTTATATTGAAACCTGCAGTTGATCAGTGTTGAAGATGTTGAAGGTGTGAGTATCAGTCACTGTATAGCGAAATGTGACCCATCTGTGATAGTGAACACACACACACACACACACACACTAGTGAACTAGGGGCAGTGAGCACACACCCAGAGCAGTGGGCAGCCAACTCCAGCGCCCGGGGAGCAGAGAGGGTGAAGGGCCTTGCTTAAGGGGCAGCTTGCTGAGCCCGGGTATCAAACCCACAACCCTGTCATCATAGCCTGAAGCTCTAACCGCTGAATCACCGAAGCCCCACAAGTGTTCTTCGAGCACTGACGATTTTGACGATACGCTTAGAAAAGCATATTTTGCGCCACGTAAGGCTGGACGAAATGACGATATTTTATCGTATCATGATAAATGTAGTGATGGTGATAACAGTCAGCTTCTCTAATCAATGGAGGAGACTGTTAGTGCTTAATAAACACTGATCAGCTGCAGGTTTCATTACTAACAGTGTAATTAGACTGGGTTCATTAGATGAAGAGCAGCAGATGTTAATAGAGTATAAATCACTGTATTCAGTACAGGAGAGGATCTGAATAGTAGATTATACAGTGATAACATGTATTGTGAGGAAATATTGTGTGGCATAAAAAAAGCATTTAAATATCATGATATAGTTGTATTTTTACCTTAGCGCCCAGCCCTGGGGTCATGATGATAACATTTATCACAATACAATTAAAAATTTTACTGATATTAAAAATATCAGTAGTTGAAATGACAATAAAACCCACTTGACTTGATATTGCCCCGCTCTACTGAAGAGATGTGTATTATGCAGCCCTATTTTATTATTAATATTATTATTATTATTGTTAATAATAATCACAGCTCACAGTCCTAAGCTCCCGGTTTGCTCCCCTGTGAGTGTTTTGCTTTATTAAAAGCACATTAGGAGCTGCTGTTTAAACAGAAAACTAGGCTTTGAGCAGCCCTATTCATTTCCGTATGTAAGTCTCTGTATGTGAACGTTTGTCCTGCGTGTGTTTGTGCTCCCCTGCCTTTATGTTTCCCTAAAAGGACTGGCACGAGGAAACCGGAGTGCTGCAGGCCACCGCCACCTGACTGTTTTTGTTTTAATCCTCCCAGAGATACCGATCAGAACGCCAAGTTTCGGCTGAGTTTTCATAGCTTGCAGTCTGCACGTCTCATTTAGCTAGACGGCTGTTTATCATCCCAGTGAATGAATGTATGTATTCATTCAGTCTTGCTGATAAGGGAGGACGCCGCGGTAATGCAGCGGTACAACGAAAGAGTGGGTAGAGAGGGCGAGCGGAGCTTACGTAGAGCCGCATTTGTTATTCAGCAGCTTTCTGAGGCATCGGGTTTCTAAAAGAAGAGCTTGTGGTCGTTCTCGTCTGGTTGGATTGCGGGAGAGGGAGTGTGCCACAAAGTGAGTGAGTGTGAGAGAGAAAGAGAGTGAGGGAGATCTTACATCTTTCTGTACTCTCCTTTGCATTTGCTTAGTCACCTGATACGGTCACGGTAGATATTCGTACAGTCCAAACACACACACACACACACACATACATACATAATACACACTCTTCCCCAAATGACTCACTCACTGCCCTGGAAGTGGTTAAAAAGGGAGGATAGGTTTAGCCAAAGGCGAGTCAACATAGTATATTAATATCCTTCTGTCGTCAATATAGACAGAACCGGTTCTGCTGAAAGCTTCTTTACATACTTTGCATGACATGTAGACCACAGAACTTCACAGCGGTCTACACACACATTACTTTTCTCCCAAGCCGTCCCTGGAGCCTTCGAAAACCCGGCCCCGCATCAGTATGCCAAGCGCGGAGCACGGTTGTTTTGAGTGCGTCAGAGTGGAAAAAGTCCGAGACTATGTGAACTATGCAAAGATGACAACATCAACTGTACAGTGTGTGAACCGCCCTGCGGTGACTAATGTGCTGATTCTGTCTGCAGGTGCCCAAGTCTCAGCCCGTCACCTTGGTGAGAGGAGCAGAAGACACCGAGCATTATGAGGAAGCTCGCATCTGTGTGGAGGAGCTGGCTCTCTACCTCAAACCCCTCAGCAACACCAGAGGTCCTAAAACTTTCTCAGAAAATATTACATTATATATTGTGCTACATGGACAAAAGTATTGGGACACACATCTTAATCACTGAATCCAGGCGCTTCAATCAGTCCCATTGCCACCACAGGTGCGTAAAATCCAGCCTCTAGTCCTGCAGTCTACCTTCTTATACACATCAGTGAAAGAGCGGGAGGTTCTGAAGAGCTCACTGAACTCCAGTGTGGTTCTGTATGTAATAGGAGACACCGCTGCACCAACAACAACAAGTCAGCTGGTGAAATTTCCTCCCTCCTAGATCTTCCTCCATCAGCTGTGAGTGGTGTTATTATTGAACAGTGGAAGAGTTTAGGAGGAACAGCTCACAGAGAGCAGCTCAGACACCGAGTGTCTGTCAGACCACGTAAAGGTACAGAGAGGGGTCAGGGCCGAGTGCTGAGCTCAGAGCATAGCCTCCAATAACTGCAGAGCTCCAGACCTTCTGCTGTTAGAACTTAGAGCAAAGGGGGACCAGCTCCATATTATTAATTCCTATGGGTTTAGAATGGGACGTCATATAAAAGCTCCTGTAGGTGTCCCAATACTTTTTTTAGTGTTTCTATTAAATTCACTGAATTATTTCCATAACTTTTCCATAACCTCAGCATCACTGCTGACTGCATTTCAACATATAGTTCCTTAACATTTTAAACATGTGTTGATGATCATTAGGAAGCTGAACTGAACTAGAAGTAAACTTTAGCTCATAACATATAAAGACTGTATGAGACGGTTTCATGCTCAGTGATATTTTGAAAGGTTTGTACTTTCTCATTTTTATTTACTGTATGTTTATTGGAAAAACCTTTGGTCCTGTGGTTGTTCATTGCCATGTAAACACCTGACTGTGCTTTTCTAGTGTTTCTGAAAGTCACGAGTGGAAAGAAACTATTAATAAACAGGAAAAAACAAAAAATAAGGAACAGAAAAAAACATTCATGCATAACATCCTCTAAATTCTTAATATTCTGTATATCTGTACTGTCTTTTCAAATCAGAATACCCATAATACCCCTGCCTTGTGAGAAAAGTAATGTAGTTTAGTTCAGTGTTATTCTGAAAACGCTAAAATAAAGGAAGTACTAATCTGTTCATCTGCAGATTCTCAGTATTTTGCTTTTACTCAAGTTGTCTATGGAAAAGATTCTCTAACTTCACCTCCAGTCATTATGTCACAGATTTACGTGAAGGAACGCTCGGACTATTCCAAAATCCAGTAGAAAAATAATCCAAGTAATGTATGTATTACATCTGTGCCTCATTCTCCCTGTTGCTTGCTCTGTGCAGGTGTGGGGCTGGGCAGTGCAACCCAGAGCCTTCTCAGCAGGCCCATGCAGAGGAAATTGGTGACCTTAGTGCACTGCCAGCTGGTGGAGGAGGAGGGCCGTATCCGGGCCATGCGGGCAGCTCGCTCTCTGGGCGAACGCACGGTGACCGAGCTCATCCTGCAGCACCAAAACCCACAGCAGCTCTCCTCCAACCTGTGGGCTGCTGTCCGAGCTCGCGGCTGCCAGTTTCTCGGCCCTGGTAACTTTTCTCTTTTAACAAGTTTACAGAATGTCTTTGGACTGTCTTTGTAATGGATGAACAGAATTAAAGGAGCGATTCAGTTTCTCATCCTAGAACCTTTTGTGAAAGTGAAAAAATAATAGATGCTTCACTACAAACTATGCAAAGAAGCTTAAAACGATGTCTTTTTTTTTAATGCAGCCATGCAAGAAGAAGCTCTGAAGCTCGTCTTGCTGGCTTTGGAGGACGGGTCGGCCCTGTCCCGCAAGGTTCTGGTCTTGTTTGTGGTTCAGAGGCTGGAGCCCCGCTTCCCTCAGGCTTCTAAAACCAGTATAGGACACGTGGTGCAGCTGCTCTACAGAGCCTCCTGTTTTAAGGTATTTTTACCCTTTTAAATATCAGTAAATTTGCAGCAGTTTCATATGATAAGAGCCCATATTCATGTCTTTCGTCTTCTCCAGGTGACCAAGCGAGACGAGGACTCCTCTCTGATGCAGCTGAAGGAGGAGTTCCGCACATACGAGGCTCTGCGGAGAGAGCACGACTCTCAGATTGTCCAGATCGCCATGGAGGGAGGCTTGCGTATCGCCCCTGACCAGTGGTCCTCCCTACTCTACGGGGACCAGTCTCATAAGTCCCACATGCAGTCCATCATAGATAAGGTAGGGTTTTGGTCAGATCTGTTAAACTTTAAATTTTATTTAGCTAATTCTGCACAAAAGCAGAGGGTTCATTATCGTAGTTTTGTCTGATCTAGTCTGATCTGAACCAAAATTATGACCCGAGGCGTGAGATTAGAAGTTAGTTTCACTGAACTGAGGGAATAGGGATATATCCCAAACACACACTGCAGGAGAGCTTTCAATTCTGTGACATGCTAAAAGGGGAACTGCTGATTTATGCTGGAGATGGCTGGTCTCTGTTCCTTCTCCATGTAAGATTGCATCTGCCGCTGTCTGTCTGACTGATGTCTCTTAAAATTAATATATATATGTCTCAGGTTCTACATTATGAGGGGGAACTGGTGTCATACAATTAAGTGCCAAGTCATTTAAATGCCACTGACCTTTCACTAGATGGTGCCAGAGATTTTTTTGAGGTGCCCAAAAGTCAGAGTTTCCTTGCTGTACCATGATGGAGCTGTTTTACATCAGATAAACCACTAAACATAGCAGTGATTCTGAAAATGTATCTTAAGTTTATATAGTTTATATATCTTAAGTTTATAGTTTTTAAATTAGATATTTATTATCTATTATATGCAGTAGCATAGTTTAATAGGTCATATTTTACACAGTAAAACACAGTTTTAGTGCTTTGAGAGAGATTCACTATGATTTTTAAAAAATTATTATTATCTGTTTACCCCTTTTTTAGTTGCAGACCCCAGCATCGTTTGCCCAGAGTGTGCAGGAGCTCACCATTGCTCTGCAGAGAACAGGAGACCCAGCCAACCTCAACCGCCTCAGGCTACATTTAGAGCTGCTGGCTGACATCGACCCCAGCCCAGGTCTGTGTCTACACTATATCACTGCCCATGTGACCTCTTTTTTTTTTAAATAGGTTCCCTATTGTAATGGGGAGCAAGTGTCTGGACAATTGACTGCTGTTTGCTTCATGACCAGCTGTGTGAAGATGCTTCAGTAATTCACACATGGATTAGGGCATCTCATGAATACCTTAATGAATAATGGTGTTTTTGAACCTATTTAACCATCTGAACATTTGATTGACATGGAGAGATGGAGGTAATCAGACTAAACTCAAGAAAAACAACTCAAGAAATAAGTCTTAAGTCTTTAATCATAATAATTATAAAAATAGAATTAATAGAAATTAAGTTTTCATGTTAGGAAAACAGTCTGAACCCACACACATTTATTACTACTTATAATGTGTAGAATTAGACTCAGGTGCAGAACATCAGCTTCAGATGATCAGAACATGGTTGGAGAGGATTATTCTGGAGGAGTCCATCTTATTTAAACCTCAGACGTTTAGTCTGCTCTGCTCTTGATGGTTGAAGTGAGTGGTGGTGAAGACGATCACCATCATGGCCAGATCCAGAGAGCTCTCTGAGGCGTTCAGAAACAAGGGTGGAGATGCAGAGGAGTCTGTGAAGGTTTTTTAATTATTATTATTTTATCAATAATGAGCAGTACTTTTGCCTCTGCTGTTACTAGATGCCCCTGCACCAACTTGGGAGCAGCTTGACAAAGGACTAGTGGCTGTAAAGACAGTTGTGCACGGATTAGTGGACTTCATCCAGAACCACAGCAAGAAGGGAGGAGACCCACAGCAGGTCAGTATCTTCATCCGTGGTCTTTTACAGCCATACAGCCCAGATGCAGGTCAAGAAACTGAACCGTGGTGCCTGGCTGAAGAGGTTACCTCTAACCCTACCCCTCTGCTGTCTTCAGGCCCCTCAGCACAGTAAATATAAGACCTACATGTGTCGAGACATGAAGCAGAAAGGAGGCTGTCCCAGAGGAGCCAGCTGCACATTTGCCCATTCCCAGGAGGAGCTGGAGAAGTAAGTGCATTTGTAGTTCGCAACTGTTGTTTATAGGACTCTACAGCCAGCATGGCCTGTGTCTGATTTCATTGTCTAATGCCAGGTATCGCAAGATGAACAAGCGGTTGCCCACCAGGAAGCCCCTAAGCCAGTCCCTGACGCAGCTTAACGACATGGACATTGTTTGCACCTCAAACCTTCTTCCTGATGAGGGCATGGTTGTGGAGGGTCTGTCCCACAAACCTGGCATGGTCACCAATGGCATCATACAAGTGGGTCCTGGGTCAGGGCTGCTAATATCCCGGGGCGCAGATCCCTCGTACGAACCAACTCGCAAACTGGGAAAGCCAGACAATGGTAGCCTCAGTGCTCCAGAATCCCCTCCAGACTCGTGAGTGCATGTTTGTTTTAAAGTGTGAATGATATGCAGCTCTTGCTGTAGTACATTATGTATTTAATGATATTAAAAAACAATGTGCTTTTTGGTCATCTGATGTTCCCAGCAGTAGCATCTGTGAATTTTGACCGTATTCAGGCAAATTTGGTACCATTAAATTAACATCCCCTCTTGGTGGCAGTAACCAAGCACCATTATGAGGGTTATTTTTAATGCATTGTTACATTTAAGCCTATAATAAATTATTATTTATATAATATATTTTCTTAAAATAAGCTTACAATAATTAATTCATTTCCTTTATTTTATATTTAAATGTAAAATCTCAAATTAAGCTAATTAATCATATGATTTTTTTAGTCTTTTTTTATGTATTTAGGTTGGAAAGCACATTTGTCTCAAACAGCAATTAAATGTCATTGTCATTATAGTTCCATATATTATAATTAGACTCATTTATGGGCCAAATAATATAATATTTGCATTTGCTACCATTACTGGAAAGTTTATAAATGGTAGGTTCTAAAAAACTGTGTTTTCCTTTCTAGCAAAGATGTAAAGGTAGTAAAATTTATGAATAATCCTCAAATAATTTAAAATTTATTTAGCAAAAAAAAAAAACATAGAAAAATCACAATTTTAATCCGAATTGAAGTTTTAGTTGGTTAAATAACAATCTTACTGTCAAAATATATAATTGAGGGTATAGTAAATTGTTAAAAGATTAACAAGGGGGCTTAATTAAAGGCATCCTGATAATTTATTTATCAATCTGTTTGTTTGTTTATTTATTTAGGGATTTGTTTGTTTTGGACAGATTGGATCCCATGCCCAAGGTGATGTTGCCTGTGCCTCCTCACTCTAGAGGGTCCAGAGAGAGCCTGGCTAGTCATAAACACCTGTCTGCTGCCTCCAGAATTGCCCAGATACCTCAGTACCCACCACATCAGCTTGAGGGCTATTACCCAGAATCGAGACCACCGCCTTCTGCCTCCCAGTACGAGTCCTCTCAGTACCCTGCAGGTAACTAAAGCAATATTTCTTAATTATTATTATTATTATTATTATTATTAATGTTCTGTCGTTTAGTTACATAATTCATTTTCTTCTGCAGGGAACTCCTACACTTACCCACACATGGCTCGCTACGTCCGTAACCCTGGTCCCCCTGCCGATCCAGCCTTGTCGCCCTACCCAGACTCCTATTCCCTTTCCTATGCTTCAGAACGTCAGTACCCCACCCCACCTTCTGACCCCCGATATGGCTACCCCCCACACCATGATGGGCGCCGCCACCCAGCTTATGGAGGCCACCTGCCACCCCAGTCTTACACACGGGATGAACTGGGGCACAGGAGTCCAGTGCCCATGGATGTACCCCCACCTTCGCAGCCCCAAACAGCGGGAGCCTCTGCCTACCTCCCGGAATCATCACGGGACAGATATGGGACTCGCAGGTCTCACAGCAGGGTAAGACAAGATTCACTGACACTAATCTAGAGCCCATGTTTAATGCAGAAAGTCACCTCATGGCTCTATTCTCTCTGTATTCAGGCTGCCTACCCTCGATCGCAGCCCACCTTGGACGACCTGCACCGCCGAAGAAAGGAGATCATGGCCCAGCTAGAAGAGCGTAAAGTCGTGTCCCCTCCACCCTTTGCCTCTTCCCCAAACCTGGCCCCCTCTTACGATTCAAGCTACGCCCAAGAAGCTAGAGGACAAAGCCACGTAAGCAGGCCACCGGCTGTGACATCATCATTTAAGGTGCATGTAAACACAGTGTTAATTGCGGTGGTTCCGCAGCTGAAGGTGTACCAGGGCCAGCTTTTCACCACCTCCATATGATCAAAGATCTTTAAGACCATAAGATTGAAAAATTAGTGCTGCATGCACTATACTGAGTGTTTGTGTTATTGCTCAACAGTACATGGAAGAGAACTCCACTGCATTCGAGAGCTTCAGGGAGCCAGACTACGCTGCTCAGTACTCTCCATGGTCATGTGACACATTTGTCCCATACATTGGCAAGGATGTGAAATCCAAAGAGGGCATGGCCGCAGGCTACATGGAAATGGTGAGTTGAAGCCCTGGACCGAGCTCATGAGTTTGTGAAGTATCTGTGAATTGAAAAGGTTCTCCTGTGCTGTTGTTCTGTTGTGCTGTAATGACTTTGAGTGGGCGCACAAGGCAAAAGGTTATCTTTGTTTGCTGTGTCGAGTTTGTTCTTTTTTACCATGTTGACAGACCAAAGGCCACATAAAAGTGAGGGGCAGTGATACTTATTACTCTTTTATGAGCGGCACAAATCTGCTATGTACAAAAGGAAATTTATTATATTTATTTTAAATTGCGCCAAAAACTCTATAAAACACAAATAAATATAAACTAAAGTGAGAAAGTGAAAAAGTTGATATAGAGATTTTAACAATTGCTCTTCTCATCAGCAGAATGTAGAAAAGGGCCTGAGGGATCCTGCATTGGAGCTGCAACGCAGAGCACCTGAGGTCAAAGACGACGACCCCATCATTCCATTCGGCTCCCTGCCCACTGTTTCACGCTTCGGAGTCATCTCGCGCACGTCCAAATCTGGCTACCAGCCTTCTGGCCTGGTGCCGGGCCACCCAGCCAAACACACTGCCAGTGCAGGTAACCTGCATCCTCATGAGCTTCAAGGCTTTAAAGCAACATTATGTAGCAATTCTACCTTAAAATATCAGCTTCAAAACCATGCTCCACTCAGTGTAATCAAAGCTACTCCAGACTCAGCACGCTGCTATCTGCACGATATAATCTTGATAAAGCTGGCATAAATATAAATGTGGCCCTCGGTCCACGGTCCAAATGTGATAAATGTGGCCTTCGGCCCACATGCTTCTTTCACTTTACGTGATGTTTCTGTAGCTCTTAGCTCGTATAGAAATGGGACGGAAAAAGGGTCGTTTAGGGGTGGCTCGAACTGTGAATTATAGATTTTGACTGTAGGGGGAGGTAAGGAGCAAGAAATGCCAGTTCTCGCATAATGCTGCTTTAAGTTAAGAGTTAAAAAATAAATAAATAAATAAAAGAGCATGAAAATGAAGACTAGTAGGTTATAAAAATGTGGGTGGTTCCCATGCATGCGTTACTTTCTTCCAGTTTCATTGCTTTAAAATGAGGTCATTTCATCTCAGTGGTGCTTTTTGTTTTGTGCAGTTGATTATAATTATGGAAATCATGGAGGCTGGAGTGAAGCATCATCATACCCCCAGCATCAAACCATGCCATCTCAGGGATACTTCAGTGAGCGGTGAGGGTCGTTTTGAATGGCACAGGCCTCTATGTTAATATTGTGTACGATTTTTTTACCCAAATCATATAAAGTCATTAAAAAAAATCACATGACATGAGCTTAAGGTGTTTAACTGTGTATCCAGGCTTGCTGCATTTTCTGCAGAGATGTAAGCAAATAATAATGTAACCTTATCTCTGTCATTCAGTCTGCCCCCTGCTGCCCAAGATAGGGAACAACTGAGGATGGAGCTCCAGCAGGTCAACCAACAGATCACCCAACAGAATCGTTCCATGGAGGTGAGCAGCTTATTATATTTTCTTATATCAATGTCCTAAGCATTCAGAGTGCCGTTTTTCTAAAAACAGTGATTTTAAGGCCATAAAATAAAGAATGCAGTGCCAGGTAGGGATTATTGACCTGAAGTCCAGTTCAGTAATGGGATTTCCCTGCTTTTCAGATCGGTCTGTATCTGATTGAACGTTTTAATTATAAAGATATTTCCAGAATGTAGAGCTCTGGTTAGCTAACTGTCTGCTTGTGTGATTATTAATTATTTTATATTGCCTGATCTACACTACGGCACTGGTTTTAACACCTTAAATCTGCCGCAGAGCTCCAGCAGTGTGGTGGCTTTGCAGAGAGAGCCCGTCTCTATGGCCGGACCGTCAGCTCCAGTGGAATGGTCAACAGCTGGCGTGTCCAGCGAGCAGCTGAGCCTGGAGCTGCACCAGGTGGAGAGAGAGATCGGCATGAGGACACGGGAGATGGCCTTGGTGAGCAAGCCCTCAGGGGCAGAACCCTGACCCATGTTTACAGATGAGTTTTTGCAGGAGCTGTTCTGATTGCTTCCTGGGATTTGTGCTAATAGACCTAATAGACTTGTAATTAAATACATCCAATATCAGTAAAAGCTGTCAAGCTATTTTAAGTGAGGTCAAAATTCAATTAGCTGTTGTCATTTTTTTAATCTGCAGTAATTTAAATGAGTACATGCACCCCTTTGATCACAACATTTGATCGTAGTTAAATGCCAAAACCTAAACCTCCATCCACCTACACTCCTGCTTTGCTCTGGTAGGATGCACTCAGAAGAATAATTGTGACAATAGACAATGGTTTTCAGGAAAGATAGGTAAACCACCCTAGCATTGCGTTGGTCAGTGTTGGAGGAGCCTGTGGTTTGCTACAGTCGTGTTATGTTTGTGCTGCAGGAGGGCCATGTAGCTCCTGGGATGAAGTATAAGTTGGTAGCAGCCAGTGAAAATGGCCAGAGTGAGCACAGCTTGCAACGAGAGGAGCACCAGCTGGCCCTCAGGTAAGGCTGATGAGATACTGTAGATCAGATCTGAAGTGATTGAAGTAGGCTAGGAGCTGAACTTACTGGGGTGAAGGATCACCATCATTTGGGAACCTTCGCTGAAGAGGCTTCTGGTGTTCTTTTATTATCGAGGATAAAGAGGCTTAAGTCAAAAACCATGGTAGAGTTAAATCATCAGGCACGACTGAAACCCTGAAAGGCTGCCTTGGTCATCGCTGACCAGTCTAGGGCTGTGTGTTGGCAAGAAGCTGGCGATACAATACAGGAGTTACGATTCAGTACATTGTGGTACTGTAAGCAAGTCGATATATAGGTTTTTTTTTTTTATTTTAATCGAATTTCCGAGAAGCTAGAGTATAAAAATCTGTCAAAGTAAAGTAAATCGGAGTAAAAGAAAAGTTTACTTTCTGTCCAATCAGAACAGTGGGATCAAACTACAACACCACCAATCTGACCACCAGTCTTTACATGTAAACAATCTCAGAGAATATCACCGTTTTAAGGTTTCAGTGTTTCACAATTCTTCTTCCTTCTTCTCTTCTCCTACTCCTCCATCTCCTCCTTCTTCTCCACCCACTTCTCATCCTCCTCCTTCCCCTTCTTCTTCTCCTTCTCTCATTTTCTTGTCCTCCTTCTCCTTTCCCTTCTCTTCTTTTTCTCCTCCTCCTTCTTCTCCATCTTCTGTCACAGTGACCCCTCAAGGAAAAGTGTATTAAATTTATTAATGAAAGTAAAATTATATAATTATATAAATAAAAGTAATGGAAAAATAGATGTAATGGATGTTCTTTATGGATTAATCTGCTGATTATTTTCTTCATTAATGTTTTGGAAACAAATTTGCTTAATGCTCCAATACCGGTATTACGCAAATGTACATTGTATAATAACCATACATTCTGATATACTGTATACCTAAAAGTGTACTACTGCAAACCTAGTAAACGAATTAAAATGGATTCTGTGTTTTTGATAATTGATATTGTATAGTATTGCAAACCATATCATCATAATTGAAAATTATTTTCTTTCACCCATATGTCAATCAGTTATCTTTTATTTTTAAGTAAAGTATTTTATGTAAATGCCATAAAAAGCATATTTCTTACCTGGGTGGATTTTCTCTTCTCTTACACTTGCTTCCTTTCTTTGTTTTCAGTGAGGGCTCCAATGGTTCGAGTTCTGTGGTGCAGGACTGTGGTTTGGGCAGCAGCAGTATGTCCTCCTTGACCAGCAAGACGTCCTCACTGAGTCTGTCATCTGATCTGGTGGCAAGCAGCCCGGACCTGTCCAAGAACGGGGTGGTTCACACATGTTCCTAGCCATTCTGTTTGTCATGAGCTACCTGCTGCCCAAGAATGGTGTGGCCCTCCTGTCTCTCCTGTTCTCACTGTCTCATTTGCTCGCTTGCTCCCCTTTGTACGAAGACTTTCAGTAGCTGGTCTTCAGTCATAATCACTTCAGACTCTCCACAAGGCCACAGTACACCTTCCCTTCATAGTCCTGCTCTCCAGCACGCTCCTGCTCTTTTTGGGCGACTTCTTCTTTTTGCCGCCACAGTATTGGGATGTTGAACATTCCATGTTCCATATTTCCTTGAGAATAAGGGCTACGTTGGTACAATGTGGATTTGAAAACAACCACTAATGGATAACCAGGCAAATATGGGTGGTATACATTTAACATTAAGACAAGCTTGCACAGTCAGACATACAGGTTTTGGGTTTTCTTTTTTTAATTTAGTTTTTTATTGTAGAAATGAGCAGTATCTGCAATTTATTCAGTTATTTTTTATTTTTGTTCTATGAATGAATTTTCTTTTTTCTATGACAAAACGTATCTCTCATTGCCTTGTACGTCTCAGGACACCTGAGAAACATTTGAGCAATGCAAGTGTTTACTTGGCCTCGCTGACGTCTACAAAGTAATAATAATAATAATAATTGAAATGATTAGAAATCCACTATTTTGGCTTTCAAACTCCGAAACAAGCTACATTCTCCGTAGTTACCGTGTTATCACTATTACACTTGCGTAGTTCATGATAATAATAATTCCAGTTGAACAGTTTACATTGTCCAGATTTTTGCTGGTTTGTAAGTTGCATTTAAATGAGTCCTCTCCTCTTGTGAGGTAGTGTAACCACAGTGCTCAGAGAAGGGTGTACAGAATATTAAGGGCACGTTCTGATGGATGGCCTGTCCAGCCATGTTCAGAAATAATCACACATCGCAGCACTTCTTTCATAAAGTGAGCAGTGGTGGAAAATCCGGATCTAGAAAGTAAGTGTTTCAGCTGCCTCAGAGCAAAATCCTGAGGTGATCTTTTTTATCTTCCTGGATCCGGATTTTCCGATTTTTCTTCCAACCGGATTTTTAATTTTTACTTTCTGGACCTTCTGAATTTTTACACCCAGGCAGAGACAGTATAGACAGAGCTGCCCAGGCTTTCCTGGCATGGATTTGGCCTTTCTAAAAGTGGGACAGCCCACGTTTTGGGGTGATCTTTCAGTTGGAGAAGTCTTATTAATTCCAGTTGCTCTTAAATGCACAGGCAGCCCTTCAGATTCAGAGGTTAGACCGTGTTGGAGTATACTGTCAGTCCTTCAGGTTCACTAGCTCGGCTCATGTCCGTTTCTTGGCATTATTGCGTCTCTAACACCCAGGGTCTCTATCTCCGCTTTACCTTGTTGCTTGCTTGCTGGACCTGCCATGTTGGCCTTCCTGGAGAAATCGTCCGGATCCATTTATTGTGTGTATTTGTCTTGTGCTTTATTTCATACTGCAGTGGCTCAGCGTCCAAAACCATATTTGCTCAGAGGTGATCAGAAACATCCGGCCCAGTCTACAGCTTCTGGTGCAGCCCAGAAGGCCAGTCATCTTCAGTAGCCTACTTTTGTTTTTTTCTTCAAACCCATACACTTATGTACCTCTCAGCTTGGATATCTTTTCTGAACAGTGATATTTACATGCTTCATCCTGAGGATGGAATAATAAAGATAATAACAGTCTATAACAAGAGACACATTGGACACATTCTGTTTTATGAATGTTTATACAGTCTACTTTCACTTCATCAGTGAAATCCTTGATCTACATGCAGATCTTCAGGACGAGCGACGGTGTTGGTCCGACTTTACGGTTACGGTGCTCTGCTCTGGTGTGGCCTTTTCCCCCTTATTCCCTCCTGCAACGGTTTACTTGTTCTGCACACTGGCTTATTTCTAGGACGCGCATCGTTCTTTGAAATAGCACGTAGTTTGTGACGGTTGCTCTGACCACCTCTGATCAAACTGACGGGACACTTTTTGTTTTTTTAACTTCTGTGAAGTTGCTGGAACGTTTTGATTGGCAGGTTAATGATTTCTCCAGGAGGCCACTGTAGGGATTCGGCTTTAATGCACCTCCTGCAGGCTCGATGGAAGTCATGGAGATTGTGTTTTGTCAGCTTGAGCACACCTGATAGCTCAGAAAGGCTTGATGATGATGATGATGATGATGAGTTGTAAAGCAGCACCCCCCCCCCCCCCCCCCCCAAAAAGAAAATGTGCTAAGCATTTCTTTTAAACTACCTATATGGAGTCTCTCCATAGACCATCATTCATTCACTGTATGAATGTACTGGCAAGGGTCATGATTGGGAATTAAGGGACTACAGCCAAGATCTACAAATTCAGCTAGCGGCTGGTCGGAGTATAGCATAGTTTGAAGTACCCTGGACAGTATAGGACGGATGATGAACTTTTAATAGTCTTGTTTAATAGTCTAGTTGTGATGTTCAGGGTAATTGGTAAATTGGATTGGAAAACTGAGTAAATGAGAGATTTTTGGTTGAACTGTTGCTTTTAAAGAGCCATAATGGGAGATTTCTGCTAGTAACAGTGCTTCTGCTGTAGGAGTGGGCTATTGGGTACGATATTTGTCAGTATTTAAAGACATTTTAATAATGCACGATATTAATCATGACATTTTGACACAGACAACATGCATCAGTAGCAGCAGATTCTTAAAGGCTGCTATTTGGTTCCCATCCCAGTTTTAGGACTTCAGTGAATCCAGTTTTACAGGATTAATTACATTCTTTGTAATGAAATGTGGTCAGTTGGTCAGTGTTCTTTAAGCACTGACCGTCTCTACGATATGCTCAGATAAGTATATTGTGCGTCATGCTAAAACTATGTTTCACAATTCGATGAAATATCGTGATATTTTCCACCCCATATTTTTATTTTAAGTTTACTATACAGAACTCTGTAAGTTGAACCATTGGCTACATCTGATTTTGCCCACAGTGAAAATGAAAGCACTGAAGCTGTGCACGCTCTCATTTCTTACAAGAAATGTCCTGCCCTAGTGAAGAGGTTCTCAAACTGGTCCAAAGAGACCCCTAAATGGTCCACACGTTTGCTCTAACCCAGTGATTAGGCAAAACTGCGGGACTGTTGGCTGGTCCTTGAGGAGTGGTTTAAGAACCTGGAGGTCTGGTGTTCAGCTCACTTGGGTGATCTTCCTGATCAAATACCAGATGAGCTGGAACAGAGATGTTTGGGAAGGATAATAAGTAAACCCTTCTGGACGCCGGGCCTCTGGGACATCTGTGCTGTCTGATAGAAAGTAGACCCTGGACTGTTGACCCTAGATGCCAAACTGATACCCTCTGAGCTCTGAGTTTGTAAAGACAGTAAAGATAGAGTTCCTGTTTCACAAGCAATAATGCAGGGTATTAACAAGACCTTTTCTCAATAGACGCAGCAAATCCTCTCGAGATCATCAGGGTGCTGATTTCTGAGAACCGTATGAATTGACTGTTGAGGTCGCTTCCAACCACTCGATTTCCCATTCCCAGAACACGCTGTCACCTTTACCTTTCTATTGGTTCGTTTTTACAGGTGTTTATATACGGCCACTGATTAAATGGTCTCTCGAGACATTCTGCAGCATCCTTTAACGCACCTATTTGGTGTACATTTTTATTTAACTGTTACTATCGCTTGCGTAAGAGCTTTTGACATTTGAGCAGTCGTGAAGATTGCATCCGATCGCCTCCGATTATGCAGAGTGGCAGAGATGAAAGTTGTAGACTGTACAGATTTTTGTGATGATGATTTTTTTTTTTTTTATGCGACCAGTGGTATGACTTTATTGCTGCAGCCGAACAGCTTCAGCTTCGGAAATCGCTTGTGGACTTCTGCATGGGTGTGTTGTTTGTTTATGTAGTGAAAAACCACCAGTTTGTGAAATATTATAGGGGAAACCTCCCCGTGCCTTCTGCTGTTAGTTGCATCATCAGCCTTGCAGTTTGATTATTGAGGGTTTTCTTAATAAGCTGAATCATTCATAGGCTTTTGTGCGGGACTGGTATATAACCAAGTGCGCTCCTAGTAATGTATCTTTCGGTGTAATCTGCTTGCTCGGTCTGATTCCTGGATGTTTGTAATCACTGGTAGCTCACTGAACTGGACTAACTGACTAGTGTCCCATCTGTCTGCGATAGCAGTGCAAGGCTGGGGTGGTTCCAGAGTTGAGAACCACTGCCCTAAAGCATTGGTTCGTCATTGGTTCTCAAACTGGTCCACATGACCTTCAGACCGTCCACATTTCTGGAGTGGGTTGAGAACCAGTGCTGGAGACCGGACGGTTGCCAGTTTCCAGAGCGCTCCACAGGCTTTCCTAAGCAGAAGAGACATGGAGAGAGATGGGTGTGTCCCTGTCCACATTTCTTGAGGTGGATGGATGAAATGGAGCGCCTGTCGGCACATTGGTGGTCTTTCTGTCGATTTGTCTGAGTGGTTTTTGTAATTGTAGAAGATAAGATGAGGGGAATTCTCAGAGTGAGTGTAGTATCGTTTTCTATTCATGTTCCCATCACGTCTTCTCCTTGCTAAGTCAAGGGCTCCGAACTCACCGTCTTCTTTAATGATGATGTGACGCGTCCGATCGAACGGACAGGGCGGATCAACCTGCCTAAACAAGCCACCGGCTCTAGGTCTGGTTCCAGCGTATGTTTTTTTTTGTTTGTTTTGTTTTTGGTAAGGTGGCTCAGTTGAGCTGTGTGTTGTGTCTTTTGGTTTAGATTAGTTTCTTTACTTGAATGAAACTGGTCTCTCACTCAGAAGGGCTTCAGCTACTTCAGCCACTTACTGAACCATCGAACCGACAAATAGGTTCGTCTTGTCGGTCATTAGGAAAGATTAGCTGTTTTACCTATTGTTGCAAAGCAACATCCACATGCATCCTCCCATCAGCCAGTGGGAGACCCACCTAACATGTAAATAGAAAAGGGAACCAAACCGTTTACCCGTTCTTCTCCTCGGAAAAGTGTCGACGTCTTATTTATAATCAGCCTCAAGTCTGTCTGTCTCTCTCTCTCTCTCTCTCTCTCTTTTCCTCTCTTGGAGCTCGTTTCTTTTCTTTTGGTTGGTTTTAATGTAAGCGCTGATCATGGCTTTGGACTCCTGATGGAGATGTAAATGTCGTCTAGTTTTGCTTTTTGAACGTCTGTAGATTTTTAATACTGATTTCTTTCGAACTACTAATGTGTAGAGTCCGAAAGCGGAAGCGGAGGAGCTAGTCGAAACTGAAGGTGGGTGGGTAAGTGGGTGGGTGGAGGGAGGGCGGGAGTCCAGTTGGACTAATGAGTATTGGAGTGTGTGTGTGTGTGTGTGTGTGTGTGTTTGTAAGAGTGTGTGTGTGTGTGTGTGTGTGTTTGTAAGAGTGTGTGTGTGTTTTTCTTCTCTCTCGTGCACAGCTGGGTCAGGAAGGACTTATCAATGACGTCAAAACACACTTTTTTTTCCCCCTTTTTTTTCACGTTTGTTGTGAAATGGACAGTATGAAGTAGGTGTAGCAGCGGCGCTCGTGTTTAGCTCATACACTATATGTCCAAATGTTTGTGGACACCCCTTCTAATGAATGCATTCAGATTACTTTAAGCTGCACCTGTTGCGGACACAGACTTGCACAGCTTGTCTAGTCCCTGTAGAGAAGTACTGCCAATAGAATAGGATGAACATGACCCCATTGGCTCCATGCTGCCTAATGCCAGGCGTGGGCTAGAGGGGGGGTTAAAGCCCCCCAGCAGCATTAAACTGTGGAGCAGTGGAAGAGCTATGTTCTCTGGAATGATGGTGGTGGTGGTGGTGCTCCAAACAATAGTTTTGAATGAGGTGAGTTGAGGAATTGGGGATGATGAGGTGGGGTGGTGATCATCCTCACAGCAGTGCTCCTCCTCCTTCTCTGGACAGTAGAGACAGTCACTCCAGCAGAAGCAGGATCAACTCTTTTTAATATCCTTGATTTCAGAAGAAACAATGAAAAAGCATGTGTCCCAAAACTTTTGTCCATGTAGTGTAGATGTAGGACGTTGTGTTGAAACAGATGATTGTGTACGAGTCCCGATGGGAGTGTTTTTTGGTTTAGTTCTTTTTGTTGTTCACGATGAACATTCTCATTACTCTCACATGTGGATTTGTCTCCCGTGACGTGGGTCTGTTCTTGCATTTACTATAATAATTATTATTATTATTATTATTATTATTGCTGTTTTTATTTTAATTGTGAATTCTAAGCTTGGGGAATGTAATTGCTTTTGATGATTACTCCCAGGTTAGCTCATTAAAGATTGCTTAAATTAAGGTACATAACTAACTGCAACATGAGTAACAGTGTTTTTATATAAATATATATATTATACTCCATTAAGGAATATTTAGGACTATTTCTCCAAATGTGGATCTAGCTGTTAAATTTTTTTTTTCTTTGTTAAAGAATTCACTGTGTGAAATTTTGGATTGCATTTTTGTATAATACAATTGCTTTGTTTTCTTCAAAAGGGGAGGGAGGGTAACGGACTGGAAGTTTGAATTAGATGAAAAAAAAGATAAAAGTGAAATTATTTAAAAAGTCGTGTAATTTAATGTGCAACGATGATTCTGTACTGGCAGGGATTGAGATTAAATGACAGTGTAAACCACTTTGCCCTTTTCTGTGCTTTTATTTATTCCTTTTTTTCCTCCCCATCTCTCTACTAACCTAAAGTTAACTGCGTATGACCTGCTGTCTTCACCAAAAGGTCAAGCGTGATCTTTTAGAAACCTGGTTCCAGTTCCTCAAAAGGGTCACGCAGGATCTTTAAGTGGCGAATGGTAGGAGAACGGATCCCTAAAAGACTGTGTTTGAAATCCTTAGTCTTAGGAGTGTGAAGAACCCTTCTAAAGTCTTCAAGAACCTCCACATAGCGTAATATTCTTTACCAGTTTATGGGTTCTTCCTGAAGTTTCTGCATGATGTGAAGGTTCTTCAGACGTCCTGAAGGTTTTATCAGAGTAATAATTAATGTTATGGGTTCTCTGAGCAGCAGATGGTAGAAGAATGATTTCTGAAAGAACCATGTTGGAGACGTAGTTGATTGAGTGTGAGGAACCTTCTGAAGCCTTCAAGAACCTTCACATAGTGTAAAGGTTCTTTAGCAGTTTAAGGGTTCTTCCTGGAGATTCTGCATGATGTTGAGGTTCTTTAGATGTTCTGAGGGTTCTTCACATTGAAACCTGTTTTTATTTTATCTGTAAAATAATGAATGTTTTCGCTGTTTATCGCTTATTAAAACGACGGGTTCTTTGAGCAACAGATTTCCTAGAGAACCATGCTGGAGACGTATTTTTCACTCTGCCTTTTTCTGTGCTTTTCTTTGTTGTTTTTTTCCCTCCCCATCTCTCTACTAACCTAAAGTTAGACCCTTCAGGTCTGCAGTTTCATTCAGATGTTCCTGAAAACCCTCATCACCTGGATCAAGGTAGCTCAGGGTGGCAGATCTCCAGCCCTGGGCAGCCCTGCTTTAGTACATGGTGAGTGGAGAGAGTAACACTGATGATACTGGTGGTTGGTCTGGCGCAACAGATGCCACCACTACTGGCACTACTGACACCATGCAGGGTTCGATTCGCGGTCCGGGTGGCTATGCTGTACTACACCAATAAGAGTCCTTGGGTAAGACTCCTAACACTACACTGGCCCACCTCTGTAATACCAGTGACCTTGTAAGTCGCTCTGGATAAGAGCATCAGCTAAATGCTGTAAATGTAAATCTTATACAGTGGATATACCAGGCAGCACTTCTGGTAGGTACTGACCACTGGATACCAGGAACACCCCACAAGACCTGCCTGATGTTTTGAAGATGGAGTAACTGTCTCTACTGTCCAGGGAGGAAAGCTTTCTACTAGATCTTGTAGGAGCAGAGCGATGCTGTGAGAATTTGACACTGGTGTTTCCCAACCCTGGTCCTGGAGGCCCCCTGTCCTCCCTGCTTTAGGACACCCCTGCACCTCAGCAAGGACATGCTAATGAGCTAAGTAGTTGAATCTGGTGTGTTGGGAGCAGGGAAATCACTAAAACGTGCTGCTCAGGGTGCCTTTAGGATGGGGCTGGGCGATATGATAAAAAACCCCAGTCTAATTACACTGTTAGTAATGAAACCTGCAGCTGATCAGTGTTTATTAAGCTCTAACGGTCTCCTCCATAAGTATATTGCGAATCAAGATAACAGAATTTATCACGATACGATAAAATATCGTCATATTGCCCAGCTCTAGTTCAGGACCAGAGCTGAAAAAACGCCATGGTCAGTAAATGGTCAGTGCTTACCAAAAGTGCTCCAAGCAAGGACAACCAATGAACTGGCTTAGGATGGACACATTGATGCTCATGGAGGTCCCACCTCACAATTTACAGGACTCAGGAGTCTTGGTGGTGCCAGAGACCAGAGGGTGCTTTGACTGTTCAGAGCTGTTTTGGTGGCAAGAGGGAGGCTTACGCAATGTTAGACAGGTGGTTTTAATGTTATGGCTGATTGGCAGGCCAAAAAGCCCATGTCTGCAGCTTAGTTTCCATATACAGACTGAATGGAGTGAAAGGTGAGCTGTGCATGGTGAAACGTCTCTGGTTCAGCGTTCCTTTGGGACTTCTTAGTCCGTCCAGGATCAGACAGCATAGAAACGGAAGTTGACGACTTCTTGTTCTGGATCCTTTTGGTGTAAAATCAAAAGCTGAAGCTCCAAAGTAAGAGGAGAAACAGTAAAGCAGTCCAGGAACTGAAGCAGCATGTCAGAATGGCGTTAAACCTTGTATCTTTCATTCTTTTTTTTACTTTTCTTTACGTTGCGTCCAAATTTTACACTCCGAAATAGCTGAGGATCAAATCTTTTCACATTGACTTCCATTGAAGGTGAAGAAGGTGTTTTCCTCCTGCTGTAAAGTTGCCATTTTTGAGATGCGTAATTAATTCTAATAATAAATTTAACGTATTTGTAGCTTTTTTTAAAGCTTTTTTCTTAAAAACGTAAAACTTAAACCTCAGCAGGCCAAATCAATCACCTCAGGAGTGGATTAGGAAGGCCAAACGGATCAATAGCTCAAAGGTTGAGCTGAGTAAATTGTTCTGCTGCAGTGCTCGACAGGACACTGACCTGCCTCAGACTGAGCCGTGTCCACTGTGTCCACTCACTGCTGTTACAGAGAACACCGCTGCCCTGCGTTTATAGAGGATTTACGGCCTCAGCAGGTAAGCAGAGATTCCTTCTCCTCCACTTTAATGTCCGTGGCCGTTTTACCGTAGAAACGCGGTGGTGACCTTTACTGAACCCTGAGGTCAGATCTATTAAACACACACATCAGGCCCGGAGGTTTCTTTTCCACGATCTTTAGAGGAACCTTCTGCTGACCTCTGATGTCTTTCTCCTTGTCGGTTAGGAGGCTCTGACCCTTATCTGTAACTGCGTATGACCTGCTGTCTTCACCAAAAGGTCAAGTGTGATCTTTTAGAAACCTGGTTCCAGTTCCTCAAAAGGGTCACGCAGGGTTCTTTAAGTGGCGAATGGTAGGAGAACGGATCCCTAAAGGACTGTGTTTGAAATCCTTGAGTCTTAGGAGTGTGAAGAACCCTTCTAAAGTCTTCAAGAACCTCCACATAGCGTAATATTCTTTACCAGTTTATGGGTTCTTCCTGAAGTTTCTGCATGATATGAAGGTTCTTCAGACGTCCTGAAGGTTTTATCAGAGTAATAATTAACGTTATGGGTTCTCTGAGCAGCAGATGGTAGAAGAATGATTTCTGAAAGAACCATGTTGGAGACGTAGTTGATTGAGTGTGAGGAACCTTCTGAAGCCTTCAAGAACCTTCACATAGTGTAAAGGTTCTTTAGCAGTTTAAGGGTTCTTCCTGGAGTTTCTGCATGATGTGGAGGTTCTTTAGATGTTCTGAGGGTTCTTCACATTGAAACCTGTTTTTATTTTATTTGTAAAATAATGAATGTTTTCACTGATTATCGCTTATTAAAAGGACGAGTTCTTTGAGCAACAGATTTCCTAGAGAACCATGCTGGAGTTTAGAGTGTGAGGAACCTTTTAAAGCCTTCAAGAACCTTCACATGGTGTAAAAAAAGTTCTAGATTAGTTCAAAGCTTCTCCTTGGAGCCGTATATGAAGTTCTTTAGACATACTTTTCTAATAAAATCACAACTGCTTATATTTATTGATTGATGTAATTAATTATATATATTTTATAATATTATAATCATATAATATAAATAATTATTCAATTAAGATAATGAGTTATTTAGTTAATTATCACACTGACGTTTGCAAAGGTCTTAAAAAATATATATCAAATATATATTAAAAATAATATGGGTTTCTAAACCAAGCTCAAAGTGCCTTTAGTTTTTGGACAGAAGCGTCCAATAAGTCATTTGGTTCCTGACTTACTTCCAGTGGTGGACTTTCAAAGGCAAATGATGAGGGCATAGCTTCAGCTTGGACTGCCAATCAGGGCAGACGTCATTTACATAGATCTCGGACTCTTAAAGGCACAGTAACAAAAATGACTGATCATGCTTGGGGCCCATACACCCACACTCAGGTTCCACATGGAGCTTAGAGAAATGTGGGCTAGGATTCCAATTAGCTAGAACCGATTTAGCTCAGAGGTTCTCATCGAGTCTGTCTTCCCTCCTAGATCAGGATGAAGTTGTGGGCGTGCCTAGGAGCTCTCTGGATCCTCTCCATCAGCTCAGTTCAGGCCGCCGTAGACATCTGCAGCGCTAAGCCCAAAGATCTGCCCCTGCAGCCAGTGTGCATCTACCGCAACCCGAACGTGCACGATCACGAAGAAGCCCCGACCGAGAAGCCCCCCGAGAAGGCCATAGAGAAGATCTCAGAGAAGGTCCCCGAGTCCACCAACCCTCGAGTGTGGGAGCTGTCCAAAGCCAATGGCCGCTTCGCCCTGTCCCTCTTCAAGCAGCTTTCTAAGGACAAGCCTCCAGAAGCCAACATCTTCATGTCCCCCCTCAGCATCTCCACAGCCTTCGCCATGACGAAGTTGGGGGCCTGCAACAGCACGCTGGAACAGATCATGAAAGTAAGCTGTATCTATATCACACTGTGGCCAAATGTTTGTGGACAACCCTTCTAATGAATGCAGTCATATACTTTAAGTTGCACCTATTGCTGACACAGATATAGCAAGTCTAATAGATGTTACTTAACAGCTTGAGAAGGTTTCAAGGGGGTCTTCACTGGTGGCCATGAGCTTCCATGACTAGTTATGTGCATTAACCTCATATCTCCAGATATCAATTATGAAATTTTAAACAGGAGCAGCTTACATCTGAGGTAAGCTGTTTCTTCAGGGCCTGTTGGAGGTGATGTTCCTCAAAAGGCCAAGCTGACCTTCTGCCTGTCTTTCTTGCTTCTAGGTCTTTGAGTTTGACACTATAAAGGAGAAGACCTCAGACCAGGTGCACTTCTTCTTCGCCAAGCTGAACTGTCGTCTCTACCGCAAGAAACACAACACCGTCGAGCTGGTCTCAGCCAACCGCCTGTTTGGAGAGCAGTCTTTGGTCATCAACGAGAACTTCCAGAACATCAGTGAAATGGTCTACGGAGCCAAGCTGATGCCACTCAACTTCAAGGTCACTCTCTTTTGATCTTCTACCAGCGTGGTCTTTCTCAGATGTTCTTCAGATGTGTCCATAACATCTGGACCAAAGCAGAACTTCAAATGTGAGATATGGAAGGTCAGGGGATGAGCGATTAACCAGTCTTGCTCCCTTCACTGCAGGAGAAACCTGAACTGTCGAGGCTGAAAATCAACGATTGGATCTCTGAGAAGACTAAAGGCAAAATAAATGACACCCTGCCACCGGGCTCCATAGACGCCACCGCTGTGATGGTCTTGGTCAACGCCATCTACTTTAAGGTAAGACAGTCTGTAGGTCAGCACGTTCAGAGAAGAGGACCGTCCCATTCCTCCTAGTTGAGATTTTCGCTCAGGGAACTGAACAACAGGAAAGCACTAAAGCGTGCAGGGCGGGGGGCCTCAAGGACCAGGACTGAGAAATACCGACCCATATTCATCAAGTTCATCACACTTACTATCGCAGTTACCATAGTCACTCTAATATATGAACTCTTCAAAGCCTGAACTATTAAATAATTAAAACAATATTTATTATTATATTACATATTTTATATATTATATTAAGTTTATTTGACCATTGGACCAATTAAAAAAATCAATCAATTAAATAAGACTTTGCATATGGGACTTTTATTTTGGATCAGATTGAATTCAATTCTCAGCAGCTTTTATAGAAACTAAAGCATAAAGAACACAAACCTGTTTAACCCTTTATACTCCTTAAACAGCCTTAAAAAAATGTACAACTTCTGTATGAAATCTGTGTGTACTTTTCTGGCGCATAAAGTGCACGGCTAATCCACCAGGGGGCAGAAAACATGTATCTTTTCTGTTTTTCTTATTTATATAACTATTAATATAAGAAACCATTTTATGACCTACATGATCAGTGTGTGTGTGTATGTATGTATATATAAAATACAGCTCTGGGAAAAATGAAGAGAACACCCTACATGATCAGTTTCTCTGGTTTTACTAGTTATAGGCAGTGAATTTAGGGGAAATGAACATTTGCGCTGTATTTCATAAACCATGGACAACATTTCCACTAAATTCCAAATAAAAATATTTGCTATTTAGAGAATTTATTTCTTTGCAGAAATGAGAACTGCTCAAAAACAGCTGCTCAAATAGTGCAAAGAAATGATGATAATAATTATGAAGTAAAGAAGTTATTATTCAGATTTAAACACAGTACTAATATCTGAACTCTGAGAGCATTCAGAAATCACTATGCTGAAATAACCTCGACTGACCAATCACAGCTCTCATGTCTCGGCCGGCTCTCCACTAGTCTTTCACATTGCTGTTGGGACTTAATGCCACTCAGAGTCTGCAGATTCAGCTGAATCAGCTCTGAAATGAAATTCCTGGAATAAAACGGCTGCCAGACACGTAGAGATGCAGATTTAAGAAAAAAATGTTGGTCTCTTAATTCCTTCTTAACTCTTAATTTCCAGAGCTGTGTGCACACATATATGGCCTATATATATAAAAATAATATGCATATAATTGATAATATATTATATATATAATGAGAAAAACTAAGAAAAAACAAATATATATTAAATACAGACACACTGGAATTAATAATTGATTAATTTAATATCTCTCAGTTTCAGTTTGACTTTGGCCAGAAAATAAAAGCTTAAAATGAGAACTGGCTGCTGTTGTGCTGCTGTTGCTGCACATGATGAGACTGATCAGACAGAGGATTTCTAGTTAGGATTATTTTTTGTTTAATGATTATTTAAATGAGGTAAATGATAATTTTGCATAATTTTGATATTTGTAATATTTTAATATAGCTGATTACTCCTTTATATCACAACTCCAAACCTTTCACTTGGTGTTCATATTGATTTGATGTTTATTTTTTTGCTGACTAAGTGAAGCATTATGGAGTTAAAGAAAAGTGCTTTTAAATAAATTATTTTATTTATTATTATTATTATTATGTATTTCAGGGTCAGTGGAAAAACAAGTTTGACAAAAAAGACGTGATTTCATCACAATTCCACGTAAGTTCTACAAAAAAGTGTCCGGTTCACATGATGTACAAGGAGGCCAAATTCCAGTATAGAAAGTTCACCGAGGACAAAGTGAGAGTGCTCGAGCTGCCGTATAACGGAGGGGGGATTTCGATGGTGCTGGTGTTGCCACTGAAGGATACGAACCTTACTGAGGTATGATTGATTTTCTGCCTCAACTCCTTCGTTTATTATTCAGCTTAGTGAAGAGGGTTTTAGCTGAGAGGACGCAAGAACATGCTGATGCCCCAGGAACTGATGACCAGTGGTCCTAGTGGGCCCCCTGCTCCCAACACACCTGATCCAGCTCATCAGCTCATTAACACCCCATCCCTGAGATTAACACCTGAGGAGGGGTGTTAGAGAAGTGTTGGGGGCGGTCGGGGGTCTCCAGGACCAGAACCAGGACTAGGAACCACTGCTTTAAGTGTTGTCTTCTGTCCCTCTAATGAAGGTGGAGAACTCTCTAACCCATAAGAAACTCACTGGCTGGCTGAACACCATGACCGAGACGACGGTGGGTGTGCAAATTCCCCGCTTCCGCATCGAGGACAGCTTCAGCCTCAAGGAGAAGCTGCAGGACATGGGCCTTGACCATCTTTTCAGCGCAGAACACGCCCATCTCCCAGGTAGACTTCCATTCATCCTCTGTCAGAAGCTCATACACTACGTGGCCTAAAGTATTTGGACACCTGCTCATTCACTGTTTCTTCTGAAATCAAGGGTATTAAAAATGGTTGATGCTGCTTTTGTTGAAGTAACTGTCTAGACAAGCTGTGTGCATTCGCACATTGTGTCAGCAATGAATGCAACTTAAAAAAGCTGAATGCACTCATTAGAAGGGGTGTCCACAAATATTTGGACATATAGTGTATGTAGCTTTTAGAGAATTGTCTCCCAGTGTTTCTCACAGCGTCGCTCTCTGCTTTCAGGCATCGTTAAGGACGTCGACAGCGGCATTTACGTCTCTGATGCCTACCACAAGGCGTTCCTCGAGGTAGGTTTTTCTTTCTGTGATTACGGTCAGTGGTCCGCTGTAGATGCTTTGGGATTGTAGTCTGCCATAACATTAAAACCAGCAAAAGTGAATAGCGCTGATGAGTGGCTCCTGTCTGTCGAGGGCTGGATCTACATATTAGGCAGCGAGTAAACAGTCAGTTCCTGAAGGTGTTGGAAGCTGAGACACTTTGACAAGAACCAAACTGAAGTGATGTTCTAGACAATGACTGGGTCAGAACATCAGGCAGGTCCTCTTAGGTCATGCAGTGGTCAGTACCAGTACCAAAAGTAAGGCGTTTTAAAGAAGGACCATGAAAGGTCATCATGGATGCTCCCAGAGGGTCCATCAGATACCCCATGCCACCTTCAGGTGTCAGATCTGTTGTGTTGATAAATTGACTATTAGGTGGTGTTAATGTTATGGCACTGTATCTGTGTAGCCCAAAAATAACGTATAACGACATAATCTGAGCTTCTCTGATGTTGCAGGTGAATGAAGAGGGCAGCGAGGCAGCGGCTGCAACGGTCGTAGTGGCGCTCGGGCGCTCCCTCAACGTAAACCGTGAGAACTTCATAGCCAATAGGCCGTTCCTGCTCTTCATCCGGGAATCCTCCATCAACACCATCATCTTCGCTGGTCGCGTGTCCAACCCCTGTAAAAGCAGCTGAAGCGCTTTTAAGGCGCTTCGTTCGGGTTCCTTTATGCTTAATGACCAGCGCTGGAGGAAGAGTGGTCGGTCATCCAAATAAAACAAAAATTTCATTTTTTTTGTTTGTAGTTTTGTTGAAAAACACAAACAGCACAATCAGTCTGCAGGATGAACGCAGTAACGTGAGCAGCGTTAGGATTAAAACAGGTTTATTTTCCATATTAGAAATTTGGGTTTAGCAGTATCACACAATATGGGCTTTTTATAATTAGACATTTATAGAACATTGTAACAAATCCTTCACAGTCGACACTTAAAGTGCTTTATTTCCTTTTAGGAGAATGGACTCGAAACCTGTTGCTGTTAGTGAGGAGAGAAAGAAACAGTGGTTGTGAAAAGAACCGTTCACATTATAAATGGCTAAGAATCGCGCGGATCTCTGTACCATCATTTCAAAGGAGGCGTGAAGATTTCACTGATCTGCGAGAATCTCGGCCGCTGCTGGACGTCCAGAGATTCGGCGTTTCATAGTCTGGTCATTTCAATAAATGTCTAAGAATTTAAAGATGAGGGTAATCGATTATTTATCCGTCATACGAATTTCTTAAAGTTTGGGTTTTGACCTTAATCCAGAGTAAAACCTTTTTTTTTTCTCTTTCTTTTTTTTTCTTTTTTCTTCTTTTTCCCCCAAAAAGTTTATGTAAAAGAAAAGATTTCAAAAGTAAAAAGTGATCAAATCTCATAAGACACACATGGAAACTTTGTAACGCGCTATATTGCTTCAGGAACGTAAACAATATAGCAGGACAAATGATGGCGAGGTCGTTATTTTGGCATTTCGGTGCAAATTTCCATCAATAAACAGATTCATTCTGGCCATCACAAATGACAAAGACATGCAAATTAACAAGTAACATTTTCTTTTCTCATTTTCGTATTCAAAGACTTTCTGAAGCAAAATATGATCCGAAAAAAAAAATAGTTCAAATCGACCATGAAAAGTGGAAAGCGTGTTCCCTGTCCAAAATATTCTGCTCCAGACGGACTTTGATGAGACAAGACTGAACGAATCTGCAGATATGGCTCAGTACTGTCATTCAGTGTTCCCCAAAAAAAACCATACAAATAAAAACAATAGAAGAAGAACTACTTAGTAGAGACATGCAACTGAAAACTCTTCACAAGCTTACTGTGACGAGAGCGGCTGAGGAGCTGAGGTAAGTGTGGTAAGTTGTGAGAGTGAGGAGTAGTTAAACATTTCACCACATTTTCCAAAAAGCTTCACGGATTTCCGTAACCGTCCCCATTAAAGTCAACCTGGATCCGAATCCGAGCTTCTGCTCGTTCTGATGAGACTCAATTTCTATTCCAGTGCACAAACACATCCTACAGCCAGCAGGGACCCAGTTACAGCCCTACAGCTGTACAACCCTGGCGGCTAGCGTAGCACCGATGGGTGTAGCGGTCATGAATCCCAGCTTCTCAGTGCTGACGGTGGTGACCCGGCCTCGTTCTGAGCCAGCTAGAAGGGCGAAAGACAAGTTTAACTGCCTGCCCTCAAATATCCACCCCCCAAGTGCTCAGTTGTTCAATAGCTCCGCCCACCTTCACGTAACATGTGCTCATAGTTGTTTAATAGCTCCGCCCACCTTTACGTAACATCAATAGAAGGGGGTTTTCCTAGCTTGCTCTAACGAGTTGGTAGAACTTAGCTTCGCTTAGAACCCACAGATCAATGGGCCGGAGTGCCCCTTTAAACACCATTCAGATCATACCATACCACTGCCTGCCACTGAGCCCCCGGGTTCGAGTCCAGCTACACCAATAAGAGTCCTTGGGCAAGACTCCCAACGCGACATTGGCCCACCTCTGTAATACAAGTGACCCAATACAGCGTCGGCTAAACGCCGTAAACGTAAATGAAGACCACCTGTGCCCTATTCACTAGACAGTGCACTACTTTTGGGTCCTACGGTGTTGTAGGTGTCTGAAAACGTAGTGCTGAATTTTCAGTACACTGTAACAATCCCACAATGCACCATAATGTACAGCATACCAAACGATGTACCCTAAATGCAGATATGCAGATGTAGGGGGCGGTGGATGGGGCGTGGTTTTGGGACACGACTAGGGTCTGATTCTTTGATGAGTGTCAGCATGGACCAGAGGGTGGGGCAAATAATATACACCAATAGTAAACAAGGGTTTGACCTTCTCCACCCTCCAGCCCCACCCATATGTGACAGAGCACGAGAGCTGGCTGAGAAAGCCTCCCTGATACACGGAGACACCGCTACCCCCCTCATGCTGTTCAGATTTCAGATGGTTTGGGATTCACGTTGACTTTTAAGGACGTCTACGTTTGTCGTGGCTTTGACGGACGGCGCTACGCCGTGGTCAGAAGCACTTACTGGCGCTTTGTGGTCTGCTGGGCAGAACGCTGGAGTCTCACAGTAGCCCCGCAGCACCAGAACCCAGTGAGCCCAGTTGGAACGTGAGGTGAAATAACACTGGGAGGTCATTTCGAACAGCCGGCTGTAAAGCAACTGTAGAAACGACTCCGGTGGTGGAACACTGTGGTGCTTGTTCAGTCAATGCCGTTGATCAGCAGTAGCTGTACTGGTTATTAGAAACTTTAAATAGTACTATTATTTACATCATAAACACGTTTATTCTAATGTTGTTTTAAAGCTTTAAAAGCAAACAAACAAAACAAACAAAAACAAAAAAAGGCAAAGGGCAGTTTCCCCAAGAGCGCTGGACCAACATCCGCCGGTCAGTTTGAACTAGGAGTGGGCAATATGACATTTTATCATATGATAAACTATGTGGACAAATGTATTGGGACACCCGCTTGTTCATGGTCCTCTCAAACAGGCTCAATTTCAGACCTGTAATATACTATATGGACGAAAGTATTTGGACATCTGCTCATTCACATATCACAAGAGTTTCTCCTGCTTTTGTTGGAGTAACTGTCTCTTCTGTCCAGAGAAGAAGAGACTTTCTACTAGATTTTGGAGAAGGAGCATTGCTGTGAGAATTTGATTACATTCAGCATCAAGAGAGTTAGTGAGGTCAGGATGTTGGATGATGATGATGATGATGATGATGATCACCACCCCACCTCATCCATCCCCATCTCATCCCGTTCAAAGTACTGGATGGAGCTCCAGCATCCATCATTCCAGAGAACACAGCTCTTCTTCCACTATTCCACAACTTCTCAATGCTGCTGGGGGGCTTTCCGCCCCTCTACTAGCCCACGCCTGGCATTAGGCAGCATAGTGCCAACAAGTTGATGATGTTTATCGGCTTCAGAGTGTCCTAATCTATTGGCAGTACTTTGTGTGCATCAGTGTTAGCGATGGCTGCACCTTAAAGAAGCTGAACGCATTCATTAGAAGGGGTGTCCACAAACATTTGGACTTACTGTATAGAAAATGTACTTTTCTGGGCAGATCACTGTGGACGAGCTGCACATATCACCACAACAGAGCCAACTAACATCACCCACCCCTACTTCGAGCGCCCACAGGTGACGATGTCGACCAGCGCTGTTGGGGAACTGGGACGAGATTTCTTCTTCTTCGTCGTCGTCGTCTTTATCGTCAGATATGCGAAGGCTAAACGTGCTGGACGTGAGCGTGAGCTCCAGACTCCATTATTTTGTTTGTGGTTCTGTAAAAACACCTGGAATGCTTGATTACTGACATACGGAGATCCCTTGCTTGCTTTCGCACTGAACTAGAAAAATAAAAACAGGACACACACACACACACACACATACATACACACACACTTGATACAGAGATATGTCCATCACCTCACCCTCGACCAGCTTAACAAAAATAGGCCGAAACCCTTCACCTAGACTTACTGATTAAACAAAACATAGCTTCTCTTTTATAGCAGACGCTCAGAAGGGAGATAAAGTCTTAATAATCTATCTTGGCTGTGTTCTCATGAGGTTCCACTGGAGTACGATTAAAAAAATAATAAAAATAATAAAAACAAACCCGCAACATCGGCATGCGCTGCTTCCACTGACCTGGCTTCAGTAGCGTTGACTGATGCTGCGTCGACACAGTTGACGTTTTGTTGCTACTGCTGCTTCTTCTGAGGCATAGGTATTTACACTGAGTCGAGGAGATGTCCAAGTTTCTCTTTTCCGGTGTGATTTTCTTTTCTTTTTTTGCTGCACTTGTGAAGTGAAGGTACCCGAAGGTCCAACGGCTTTAGTATGGAAATAATGGTAAACATCCAGAGTGAACACAGAGTTCCTGATATTCGTAAAAAGGTGCTGACCTGCGTTGGCACAGGCCAAAAAACAACGGAAAAATAATAATAATAAAAAATAAAAAGGCTGAAAAGTCCTGACCTGTATTCATAAGAGGTGCGCTCCATTGAGAGGAAAAAAAAAAACAAAAAAAAAAAAACAAAAAACGTATTAATAAACAAATAAACTCAGTAGCTGTTTTCTCTTCTCTTTCCTTTAGGAAACAAATGGTCACAACCAGGTTGTGATTCACAGCCGAAAAAAACAAGAAAAACTAGCCTCCATAACCCAGAACCGCCCCTCACTTTAACAAAGCTTTTTTTTTTCCTTTTCCTTTTCCATGATCTTAGACACTGCATCTTTGTCTTTTTGTACAGATACAAACTTGTCTTTATATGCATAAGTGATATATAGTAGATATTTTAAAAGAAGAAAGAAAAACTAAAACCCACGTCCCCCATCCCCCGCCCCCCCCCCCCCCCTCAAAAACCCACCCGACCCACCCACCCGATCCGCTCTTTAGAAGTGCCGGATGTAATCTCATGTTTTCAATTCCTCGTCTTCCACCTAGTGTCAGAGGTATGGCATCTATGATACATTTTCCTTTGGTTCCCGAGAGCTCCTGTCATCAAATCTGTTAAAATCATAGCACCAGCTGGAAACATCTGTCCACGATGAGCCGAGGGGGGTGAGGGGGTGGGGTTGGGTGGGGTGTGAAGACCCCACCGGACCCAGTGTTTAAAGTGCTCTCCTCTCTGAAAATGGGAAATCCTAAAACTCACAGTCATTCCGTGGCGTTTCCTCCAAACCTGGTCCATCGCACACACACAATACACACACAGTACACACACAGAGCATGGACGAGTGCTATGCATGTGTACATGTGTGTGCACGCACACGTGTGTGTGTGTGTGTGTGTACATATATATATAAGTGTCCTGCTTTTGGTTCATCTCTACTCCCCGTGGTTTCTTCTTTGACGTGCACAAAAAAGAAAAACCACCAAAAAAAAAAAATAATAATAATAAAATAAAAAGACTAAACCCCCCCCGCCCCCCCAAACAAGCCCACCCCCGCCCAACAACAACAACAAGAACCAACCTGTTTCCCATCAGTCCGGACACGTTCTAGAGTCAGAACAGATCAGAGAGAGACTCACTCACACAGTCTCTCCACAGTTCACGTATTGACAAAAAAAACAAACAAACAAACAAAAAAACCCTAAACGAGGAGAAAAACGAAATAAACGAAGTGAAATCAGCTGAGTGCATCCACCAATCTGCCTGGAACAGATCTGTATTGCGTAGTGATGAGTGAGAGGTAACTGAGTGGTACTGTAGCTTATCTGAGGTTGAAGACTTTCCTGTTTTCTATATTACTGTATATTCAGACATTCAGCAGCTGGTTCTGGAGTATGGACACGTTCAGAATAACGAAAGAAGGCCGGAACGGGGAGGATTAAGTACAAATAAACAAACAAGCAAACTAAAAAAGTCATTGCTAGGTTTCTGTTTTTTTTTTGTTGGTGGTGTTGTTCCACGTGCCAAACGTCCGTCTAATCACGGAGTCAAGCGTCAGAAATGACACTGCTCACTAACCGCCCTGACCTGAGCAGCTCAACAGCTCATCATTATTATTATTAGTAGTATTATTATTTGTTAGGCCTACGAATCGCAAAACGGAAGAATTTAACGACAAGCACGAATTTAACGAGTCGGCACTTGCTCTGAAAGAAACAAATTAGGAATCTGACGCTACGGATCAGACCTGAGGGGGCCCTAACGCAAACAGAACCCGTTTTTCATTTCGTCTAGCCTAGCTAAAGCCGGGGAGCAGCAGCGTCGAACCCCAGGCTGACTTATTAAGATTGTCTCAAGGCAAAGTGACAGAGGACTGGAGCGCCCTCTATTTCGGGCTACGTTCACATTACCAGGCTGAAGCGACCCAGATCAGATGTTATTTATTTATTTATTTATTAGCTCTGTGTGGACACATCAAATCCGATCCGATCTTTTCAAATCAGATTTGAGTCGAACGCGGTCCTAGATCGGATCTGTATCCGATACATGGGCATGTGACACTAATGTGAACTAGACGCTAGATCGGATTTCATGCACCATTTTTTTTTTTTTGCCTGTACGCGTACGGCATCAGACAGCACCGGCAACGCGGCTCAACGACTAGCAAAACCGAGGCGATGCGCATAGAAGCCCATCATAAGCCTCGTTCACATTAGACATATGCAGGACACTCAGATTTATGAATGTAAACAGTCAAGATGGCCAAATCCGATCTGAGCAAAAATCCCCCAAAAAAAATCAATCAATTAATTAATTAATGAATCAAAATTGATTAATGTGGCTTGTAATGTGAACGTAGCCTTATTTTTCCATAATCACCATCTGGCACAGAGAAGTTTGGCAATTTTTTTTTTTTTTTTTTTTTTTTTTTTTTTTAAACACAATTTGACCAAATCAAACTACAACGTCTCGCTTTCTCTCTTTTTTTTTGTCCTGAATTCTGAAGCTTCACTGGTAAGTTGTACAAAAATATATAAAAAAAAAAAAATCAAAACTGTAACATATATAAAAGACAGGAAAGGCAAATAAACAAAAAACAGAAGATTCACTGCATCCAGTGGTGTGTGAGGTTGTTGGAGTGTGGCTTGTCTTCATTTTGTTGACGTTTACGGTTCAGTTGTACGGTGAAGGTAGATGCGGTTTAAAGCGCAGAGATCGTTTTCATAAATACCTAAAGAACGCTAGAAGTATTCTCTTTGCATTTGTTTTGTTGTCTCGTTTTTCTAGAGTTGAAAGGACTAAAAAATAAAAAAGAAGATAAAATAAAAGGCCCGCCGTCGTGTAAGTAATCAGCCTAATTCAGCTGATCCCCCTTTTTTCTATTGTTTTCTTTTCTCTTATTATTATTTTTTTTGTGTTTACATCCATTTCTTTTCACCGACAGCAGCTTTTCAAGCAGCCAGAGAGCCCTCGGCTCTCTCCGCACTTCTTTCTGCACATGCTCAGTGTGAACGTTGGGACGCAGGGGCTTCCCGAAATAGCTCGACATAATACGAAATAGCTCTCCATCCCCCGCCCCTGCCCCACCCCCGAACCCCATCCCAAACCTCACCGAGCCGAACCTTCAGTCGGGCCCAGTGGTGGAAACTGACGGCTGGACCCCTTCCCCGAAGGACGAAGCGCCGCCCCCTCTTCCTACCGCCCCGTTCCCCTCTGCGCCGTCCTCCTGGCTGGGCGACTCGTCTTCGTTCTGGCCGCCGCGGGACGTGACGGTGGTGGTCTCGGGCGAGGCGCTGTGGGACACCTCCTGCGGCGTGCAGCCTGGATGGTTCTTGCGGAAGTGCTGGTTGAGGATGGCCTGGAAGGGGAAGCTCTTCCCGCAGACGTGGCAGTGGAAGGGCTTGTTGCCCGTGTGCTTGCGGATGTGGTACTCCAGCTGGTCCTTGCGCGTGTACTTCTTCCCGCACATGCGGCACACGAAGGGGGTGATGCCCATGTGCAGACGCATGTGCCGGTCCAGGCTGCCCTTCTGGTTGAAGGACTTGCAGCAGTAGATGCAGGTGAGGCGCGGATTGTAACGGAACCAGCGGTCGCCCACCTGCTCCCGCAGGTACTCCTCGTAGCCGCCCATGTCGAACACTGCAGGCTCCTCTCCCTGCAGCGAGGTATAAGAAATAGCTTTGAACAAACGAATGTTACACAGCAAAAAAATTAAAGCAGCATTCTGCAAGAACGGCCATTTATTGCTCTTGAGCTCCCCCTACAGTCAGGAAGTGTAACTCACAATTTAAGCCACAGATTAAGAACATTTCTGGACGAGCTGAGAGAAGCTGCAGAAGCTTGATCTAAAGGTGGAGCAGTATGTGGGCTGAGGTGGTAGAGTAACACTACAGGATTGTACACTAATATGACTCTATGGGTTCTGCAGCGTTACACAGCAGCAGTTCTGGAGAGAGGTTCTCTTCCTGCAGCTCCACCACCAAAGCTCCATAGTGCAGTAGCAGCAGCAGCGCTCCGGCCCGGAGTGGTAATGACTGAGACACCGTTCTCCCCGTGTTACAGCCAGTTACTGCCTAATGCTGCGTAACCAGAGTCATGTTAGTGTAATATCCTGTAATAAATCACTCTACCACCTCAGTCCACAGCTACACACCCAGTTTCTCTTCTTTATCCCCATCCAAAAAAAACTGTAGAGGATCAATATCCAACAGGATTTTTACACTTCACAACAAGAACTTTGTAGTCTTTACAAGCAAACAAAACTAAAACCAAAAAGACAGATATGAAGTATATATAGTGTTTACACTATAATTTACTTCATATCTATACATACATGTATGTGTAACATCTATATATGAAGTAAATTATAGTGTTAACACTCACACACTATGATTTACTTCATGTATAGCACTTACTTCATATATTACACACACACACACACACATATATATATATATTTATATTATTACACACACACCTAAATTCTGTTAACATGTGCATTTCAAATGAAGACACTCATCAAGGATCTCCTGAAAATAAAATCTAGTAGGTGTGACTGTCTCCTATGAATTGTGATTTTTAGGTTAATTAAAGGTAGAGCAAACTATCAAAACATCCTGCAAAAACGCAGACGGGTCCTAAGATAAGGATTTAAGATGGGATAAGATTAAAGATTCAATTCCACTTTTGCAGCTCTTATTATTTTAATATTCACTTTATTGGTTTTATCTATAGTTATATCAAAAATCTGTTTTTTTTTTTGTGGTTTTAGTTGCGACTACTAAATTTATGGTATTGTGATATCCCTACATCTAGACCTCCAATAAGTCTTGTCTGACGGACTGCATCTGGGGCCAGCGATCTAGAATTTTTTAATGAAATTTTAATATTAATATACAAACACTAGAAGACTAGGCACTCCTTATTTTTGCTGTATTGAAAAACCTACAGGGTGTAAAGACTGTACTTTCCGTTACTTTCTCAGCTAGAAAGCAGGGCCACATGAAGCAAATGTGTTGGGGTAAGGGGGGTGGGGTCTGATTTTGTACAAAACCATAACTTTAATTTCCGAGCTGAACGTGCGTACAGATTGGCGGACCACCAGGAGCACGTTCTGGTGGCTGTATTTACAATTTGCATTCAAATGCCGGTTTGCTGGATACTTACTGAGCAGCGAGCAGCTCGTCTCCGGCATTATGTAAAAGAGTTTCAGTGAGAGCTTATCAACATAATCAGCGCTATGAGAGGTGAGCATTTGTAGGCGAAGCACTGATTATGTACTCAGTCCTCAGTCCAGCTCCAGATTCACACTTGAAATCATGTTGGGGTGTGTAGCTGGAATTTTAACGTAGTGTACAGTGGGTCAATCAGATTTAGTCAGCCAGTGATGTGCAAGTTCTCCCACTTAGAAAGATGAGAGAGGTCTGTAATTTATCATCATAGGTACATAGGATCAACTTTGAGAAACAAAATGAGAAAAAAAACAATCCAGGAAATCACATTGTCTGATTTTTAAAGAATTTATTTGTAAATTATGGAAAATAAGTATTTGATCGCCCACAAACAAGCTACATTTCTGGCTCTCAGACCTGTAACAACTTCTTTAAGAAGCTCTTCTGTCCTCCACTCATTACCTGTATTAATGGCACCTGTTTGACCTCGTTACCTGTATAAAAGACACCTGCCCACAGCCTCAAACAGTCAGACTCCAAACTTAACCATGGCCAAGACCAAAGAGCTGTCGAAGGACACCAGGAAGAAAATTGTAGACCTGCACCAGGCTGGGAAGAGTGACTCTACAACAGGCAGCAGGCTGGTGTGAAGAAATCAACTGGAAGAGATACAAGACCACTGATAATCCCCCTCGATCTGTGGTCCCACGCAAGATCTCATCCCGTGGAGTCAAAATGATCATGAGAATGGTGAACAGAAATCCCAGAACTACACGGAGGGACCTGATGAAAGACCTGCAGAGATCTGGGCCAAAGTAACAAAGCCTACCATCAGTAACACACTATGCCAAGAGGGACTCAGATCCTGCAGTGCCAGGCCCCCAGTGTCACCCTGCTTAAGCCAGTACATGTCCAGGCCCGTCTGAAGTTTGCCAGAGAACATATGGACGATCCAGAAGAGGATTGGGGTGAATATCATGTGGTCAGATGAAACCAAAATAGAACTTTTTGGTAAAAACTTGTCGTGTTTGGAGGAAGAAGAATGCTGAGCTGCATCCCAATAACACCTACCATACCTACTGTGAAGCATGGGGGTGGAAGCATCATGCTTTGGGACGTTTTTCTGCAAAGGGAACAGGATGACTGATCCATGTAACTTCATTCAGGGAGAGCATCGTAACTGGAACGTGGCTGGGTCTTCCAGCATGACAATGATCCCAAACACACCGCTCGGGCAGCGAAGGAGTGGCTCTGTAAAAAGCATTTCAAGGTCCTGGTAGTGGCCTAGCCAGTCTACAGACCTCAACCACATAGAAAATTTGTGGAGGGAGATGAAAGTCTGTATTGCCCGTCGACAGCCCCAAAACATCACTGCTCTAGAGGAGATCTGCATGGAGGAATGGGCCAAAATACCAGCTACAGTGTGTGCAAACCTGGTGAAGATTTACAGAAAACGTTTGACCTCTGTCATTACCAACAAAGGTTATGTTAAAGTATTGAACTTCTTGTTGACCAAATACTTATTTTCCTCCATAATTTACAAATAAATTATTTTAAAATCCTACAATGAGATATCCTGGATTTTTTCCCCTTATTTTGTCTCTCATAGTTGAAGTGTACCTCTCTCATCTTTCTAAGTAAGAGAACTTGCACAATCAGTGGATGACTAAATACGTTTTTGCCTTAGAAGGGGTGTCCACAAACATCTGGACATACTGTACTAACTGTTTAAACCATCTGGCCTAACCCAGTTTTTTTGGTTATACAGAATCCGGGCTGTGTTTGATTGTAAACGTACCTGAGAAGTGGGATGCCTCTGGTCGTCCACTCGTCCTGGGGACTCACTTTTGGCCCTGGGTCTCTCAGCCATCACCACCACACTGCCTGTTGGGCTAAATCTGCAAAACACACACAAACACAGGCTGCCATCCGTTCTTTCAAACACCCTTAACATTTCAGTAATTCCCGCTCAGTATCGGTGTTCAGTCGTTTGTTTACAACTCACTGAAAGTTTGGGTTAATCATTTTTTACTTCTATAAAGTTAAAACTATTGATCGCAGCTATGAAAGAATGCAGCTCTGGACGGGTCAACTTCCCATCTATGGCTTTTTAGTGTTTATGTGCCGTAGGAGGTGTTTATACTAGGGATGCACCGACCCATCGATCCATTCTATTCAGCAAATATATGAACCCGATACCGATCCGATACTATTGTTGAATTAATAAAGCATATAACTGACCATCTGGGAGAGACGCCAGGCATCAGGATTTACGTAATTCTGTTTATTGGTCACTAAAATTGATAACTGTGCTGAACATCGGCACAGTGCTGTCTGGGCTCAGTCTATGAGACTAAATCGGAGCAAGCAGCTCCTCCCTTTTGGTTAGCTGGGGGGCTCCTCCCAGTAGGTCTAGCTGTTTGCTATGATCGCTGTATGATGTCTGTAGGTTACTCTGATTCTGGAATGTGAAGCTTAGAATACCAACGGTCAGAGAATTGGGATCAGACCGATACAGCTAATATTGTTAGTATCAGGACCGAGATCCGATCCTAGTATCGGATTGGTGCATCCCTAGTGTTTACTAGTCAGCTCTGGTTTGACTAAAACGACCCAGATTGGTGCGATTGCTCCGCTGCCTTTGCTAAACGAGTGGGCCGAAGGCACCTGAGCAGGTGGGTCTCGGTCCGTTTCTAAACAAACTCTGGTGCACAATATGAACCAAGCGCAGAGCTGTGCACGGGCACGCGAGTCACCCCCTCTGCTCGCCCTACCGACGCCCTGCAGACCTGCCCATGTTCCTCTGCTTCAGCTCTTTCTGTCCGACACTGTAGTTTAGCGGGGCTGTGTCCTAAACCACACTACACAGTGTTTCACAGCTACCCTTATTAGAACTGCACTCATTAGTGTAGTGATCTGAGTAAAGTACAGATGTGTGCAATTTGGGACGCAGCCACAATAACGTTAACCCTAGTGTGTAGAAAATGCCCCAAGACAATGCTCTGAACCCGACGGCCCATTTCACTCAACTGAATCACATCTCCGAGCAAAAATCGATCCTCAGCTCTGGTTTTAGCTCTCTTCACGTCCAGATGCTGTTACAGACCTCAGGAACAGAACTACAGCAGTTAGAGGAGAACCCAGTTCATCGTTTCTGATGCTAATAATGGGTTTTTCAGACACTCTGCTTCTGGAAATAGACATCAAGCGTCATGTGATTCTCACATTTTTACCAACGATCGTATTCACTTCCTTATCCTATATGTAGCGAGTCCTAGGACAGACAGTAGAGGTCGAGGCCTGGGCATGTATTATTAAGTATGTATTAAGGCTGTATTAATAGCATGGGGCAGAAATCTGGATTGTTTAGTTAAGGAGGCAGTGCGAGTCAAGGGATGTCTTGAAATTATGCAAAACTTAGCATTGTGTGGCCACCACATCATTTTTCCCCCAGACCTTCCCCTGAGGGGGACTGGTGGGCCACATCACATCTACCTGCATTGCTCCAAAGAGAAAGATATACAGTCATGGCAGAAAGTGTTGGCACCCCTGAAGTTTTTCCAGAAAATGAGAGTGGTATTGTGGACGTCGGGCCCTCATACCACCCTTATGGAGTCAGATTCTGACAGTTTGAGCAGAAACGTGGATATCAGTGGCCTGCTGAAGGTCATTTTGCAGGGTTCCTCCTAAAACAGAGGAGGAGGCAGCGGTCCTGCTGCTGGGTTGTCGCCCTGTCCACTTCTCCTTAAAACAGATCTTAAAACTGCTTTTAAGAAACTTACAACTGCTGTTGGGAGAAGGCACCCTTCAAAACCTGAGACCTAGAGCAGTTTGCAAAAGAAGAGAGGTCCAGAATTCCAGTTGGGAGTAGGGCTGTCTCAGTGAAGGATGGCTCAACATTGTATATGTACTCAATTTCCCAGACTCCTCTGCTAGCTCACGTAACCACACAGTTTTAGAACGCGTCCCTGAAGCTCATCAGCTCCTCCGCTTTTCAGCTCACCCCACACAATGAAGGTCACGTTCATATCCTGTGGGTCCTTTGTGTATCGACCTTTTTAGGTTTAGACTCTTCTGCCCAGTTTTGTCTGCCTTTTATACCTGACCTGTTTTGCCTCAGCCCTTCTGTTATGGTTACAACAGCTCCGGTTTTGACCCTCACCTGTTTGCTGGACTGATTTTGGATCAGACATTAGATGACATTGGACTACTGCAACATCATCAGCCCTGAAGTCTCACACTGATTCTCCCCCAAAACATAAAGCCATAAGGCCTGTAATGTGAACGCAGGCTTCCCCCAGTTTTCCAGCTCTTCCAGGACCAGGATTAGGACCTACGGGCCCAAAACATTTCCAGGGGCACTGATGCTCACCTCTCGGTTTCGCTGAAGCTGCTGGAGGGCTGGGAGTTCTTGGCTCTGGAAGCCCCGGTAACGAAGCCCACCTGAGGTTTCAATCATCATGGTAGGCCCCTCCTCGGCCCGCCATTCAATTTTGGCTTCTTTTTTCCCTACTTTTTTTTCCTCCTACCTTTGTTGTTTGTATTGTACCAGTACACACAAAGGAAATGACTGTGTGAAATTGCTATAATATTCTGGGAGGGAAATTTCAGGGGTGCCAACACTTTCGGCCATGACTGTACATAAAGAGAAGTAAGCCTGTATCTGCATTCTTAGCGGTTGTTCAACTTTGTGCTGCCAGTTGACAACCCATGGCTGAACCGTCAAGGCAG
Source organism: Salminus brasiliensis (assembly GCF_030463535.1). Taxonomy (NCBI): domain Eukaryota; kingdom Metazoa; phylum Chordata; class Actinopteri; order Characiformes; family Bryconidae; genus Salminus; species Salminus brasiliensis. The sequence goes on along the minus strand of NC_132894.1, from coordinate 2,373,067 downwards.
AAGAATCAGATAAAAGTACTACTAATAAATATTAATAATAAATAAACAGAAGTTATGGATGAAATAAGAAAAATATAATATCATCATGAATTATGTATATGAATTATATATATATATATATATAGAATTAAGAACAATTATAATATAATATATTGGAGCATGCTGGTTTGGCCCTGAAGTTTTACACTGATTCTCCCCCAAAACATAAAGCCATAAGGCCTGTAATGTGAACACAGGCTTCCCCCAGTTTTCCAGCTCTTCCAGGACCAGGATTAGGATCTACGGGCCCAAAACATTCCCAGGGGCACTGATGCTCACCTCTCGGTTTCGCTGAAGCTGCTGGAGGGCTGGGAGTTCTTGGCTCGGGAAGCCCCGGTAACGAAGCCCTCCTGCACCAGTGTGCGACCTGAGGTGTCAATCATCATGGTAGGCCCCTCCTCGGCGCCGCTGCCCTCCTCCGCCGACGCCTGAGTCTCCGCCCCGATCCACTCATCCATCCGCTCCGTCTTGATGCGCAGGCCTTCCACCACGCGCACCGCCTCCTCTCCGCCCCTCTCCATCTCAGGCCCCGTCTCAACGTACCACTGCCCCGCCCGGTTGATGCGCAGTATGGGCTCCTTCCCCGACACCACAGAACCCTCTGCGCCCAGGCCGCTGTGCTCCACCACCTGCGGGCTCATCGACTCTCCGGACGGACTCACCTCACGGACCTCCCTGACGTCTCTGATGTCCAGAACCCCTCCGGCGCCACCATGAGCGGTGATCACCCTGGAGCCGCCGTGCCTGGGACTGAGCGAGCGGGACCCTCCGAGCGTGGCTCCACCCCTTTCGGCCTCAGCGTTTCTGCTGCTGCTGCCGCCACCGCCGCTTCTGAGGGCCTGCCCACCCGCCAGCTCTTCTTCCACGTCGGCCAAGCTGATCTTGAAGTGGATCCCCTCCAGAATCTGCGTGCAGCGGTCGATGATGTGCTGCATCTGCAGGAAGCTGGCCGCCGTCAGGTAGCTGATGATGTCGGCCAGCTGCAGGCACAGGCGGCCGGTGTAGCAGAAGGACAGGAGCTGCTCGAACACCGAAGGGTTCCGGATCACCGACAGCGACACCGTGCTCATCTCGCTGAGCGACATGTGGTCCCGGAAGTAGGGGGAGCTCGCGGCCAGGACCACTTTGTGAGCGCGGAAGCTCTGGCCCTGCACGTTGACCACGATGTCGCACAGGCGGCCCTGCATGCGCAACTGGTTCAGGTGGGACAGAACGGAGTTGCTGAAGTCTGGAATGTCCAGCTGGATGCTGCCGGCTCGCTCCATGCGGGCTGCCTTCGCTCTGCTGCTGCTAAAAGCTGACACAGGAGAAAAGCGGATGAGGGTGCGATCACATTCAAATGGTCTAGATCACAAAGCAGCCTAAATATCTCCATCCTTTAACACACAGCAGGTGCCTAGTCTCGGAGTAGCCCTATGCATTTAAGGGGGGGGGGGGGGGGGGGTTCCCGGCTCCAACATGGAGCAGGACCCGGTTTCTCAGACTTTAGGATTAGGATTAGGATTAGACCTAAGACCTGGACTACTAATGTTCTTCACTGAAGGCAAGAAGAAACTTGGACAGTGGAAAGGAAGGCGGGGTACTCCAGGATGAGGAACCACTGCTGTACAATTTGGCGATTGCGTGGCGTCCCAAGCCAATGCCCAACAGTGCCACTAAACCGAGGCCTAAGGATGACCTCTCTATAATGAGGTGCTTTTACAGGGTAGGTTAAAATTAAAATTAGACACTTTAACACTAACTTTAGTTCATTTTTTCAGGTTATTTAAGTTTATAAGCACCTGCATATGTACCAATTATAACAATACCAATTTACTTGACTTCTAATTAATTGACTAATTAGAAGGTAGGGCAGAAAACACCAAGCTGTAGGGCAGGTGGGACACCTGGACAGATAATATTAGACACAAATAAATCATAAATAACATTTATAAAAACACATGAATAACACCCTTAACAAAAGGATGCTTTAAAAGCAACCATTCAGTGCTTTCTTTGTGTTTTACCATCAGAACTCAGTTAAAGCACATTACCCCATAACTTCCCAGCAGCTATTCTTCATTTTCACTTACCTTCGAGATTAATCACTAATTTTATGGCACTTTATGTTTATGGCTGCCCAAAAAAAGGGTAGTTACGAGATTAATTCGCGACTGAAGTTGCCACTCTCCCTTTGCATAGATTTAACGCCAACAGTAAGTGTTATCAGGCCACTCAGAAGAAGAAGAAGAAGAAGCGGGGCCATGCTAATGACCGACGGCGCCGAGCAGCAGTGGCCGAAGCGTGTGGCCCCCAGGTCGGTCAGGACAACGCGGTGCAGCGCGGCGAACAGCCGGAGCTTCGAGCGAGCAGCCCGGCTACAGGGAGGCGCCTCGCCCGTTTCACGCCAAGTTGCACACGGGCGGACACGACAAAGCTCGTCCGCGTCCCCCTTTCTAAACACGCACGGAAGGACTTCAGCGTTTCTTCCCTGTCTTTCAACCGCCTAACATTCCTCTTCATCGCCCCCCTGTTTGTCTCTTCCCCATTTCTCCATTTCTCTCTCCCTCTCCTTTCCCCCCATATGTGAAACGAGCCGACGGTGACAGAAAACGCACTTCGTGGGAAATGTAGTTCCTGGGCGCTCCTCCACAAGCGCGCACCAGCGGAAAGGCTGCCGCAGAAGGACTCCAAGTCCCATGATGCTCCGCGTCAAGGCCACAGCAACTGGAAGGGTGGGGGTGTAGTTTGGTTGCGTTTTTGGTCATAAAGCTTTAGTTCATTTTTAGTGGTTTTCTCACTTTTATGAGATTTATAAACTCAAATATTTAAAAATACATCCAGACGCTCGTGTTTGGCTGGCTGTGTGTAAAAGTGCCGAACTCTGAGCGGATTAAAACTGTTCCTCATTCAAAGCTTGAGCAGAAATAGCCTCTGAATGCAGTAAAAAAAAACACCCATGTCAGCGTTTGGTTGAAGCTTGCCCTCCCTGCTGCTGAGTCAGTTCACTGGTTAAAAGTTCATGCAGATTTTTTTTTATTTTTTTTTTTTAGGAAAATAATTCAAACATTCTCAGTATTTGTGGACTTGTTTAATTAAATTCTGCCATTTCTGCACATTCTAAAAAATTTCTATTTTCTTTTTTAAAAAATTATAAAACATAAATCTAAAAATTGTTTTGCACATGAAACATTAATTTGTTATGTATTTTTTAATGTGTTTAATCAGCGGAGCTGCTGGTCAGGTGGTCAGCCCTCCAGTCCAAGACCAGGCGTAACCCGTGTCCAGAAAGGTTTGAAGACACCAGCTCATCTATTTTACCCAAAGGTACTAACAGGACGTTCGCCCATTGCTCCATCTCCCAGGGAACCCCACCGCCCATGGCTTTACACCCCTCCAGCCTACGCTCAGCATTGGGCACAGTGACCCTAGGCTCTTATTCTACTGGTCAGTGCTTTTCTATGGTGATCATACACGCTGTGTGTAGTGCCTGGGTCAGCAGTGGCTGCACCATGTAAGTATTTTGTTTCTTTATTTATTTTTGGTACACATTAAATAAACATGCATATATAGTTATATACACTGCTTAATTGATTATAATCAATATTATTTTTTATTTATATTTTGGCAGGGTTTTCCAACCTAATACTAGGGTTTAATGATAAACTAGTGCAGCTTTGTGTCTCTCGGCCTCTTCAGTTTCACAGAAATTATTGAGTTTTAAGCCTTTCATTGTTTTTATGTTTTCTCAGTAGAGTACAGTGGAGTGCAGTTTAGTACAGTGCAGTGCAGTGCAGTAAAGTACAGTACAGTACAGTGCAGTAAAGTACAGTACAGTGCAGTACAGTACAGTGCAGTACAGTACAGTACAGTACAGTGCAGTAAAGTACAGTACAGTGCAGTACAGTACAGTGCAGTACAGTACAGTGCAGTTTAGTACAGTACAGTACACTACCCAGCATCATTTTCATACATATATCATACAACTCCAGGGAATCCCTTCAGAAAAATGCAACAACAACAAGAACAAACAAATATATTAAATTATAATTATTTTGTAGATTTATTAAATATTTAGAAATTACAAGTTACATTCCTTCACTCAGTTTTATTCTGTCACAGCCTGATCTGTGTTGCAGTCATTATCCAGCAGGAGGCGCTCTATGAACACAAATGAGATTCATACAGTGCAACGTTAAACTTACCTTAAACTTACCTATATTTCATATTTTACTAAAATACTTAACAGGAAAAACATAACAGGAAACCAAGCTTTGAATTATGCTCAGATATAATATAATTCTATAATAATAATAATAATAATATTTTTAAAACAATATACCAAATATAAAATATAGGCAAGCCTAATCCTGAAACCAAAAAAATAATGTAAATATATTTATTCTACATGTTTGCATTATAATATATTCAATTGTATATATGTAAATATATATGCACACATGTAAATGCATTTAAGCTATATATATATATATATTTATATATATATATATATATATATATATATATATATATATATATATATATATCAGGGTTGGGCGATATGGTAAAAAATACTATATCACAATATTTAAAGACTTTTTCCATGACACATGATATTTATCACTAATCACAAAACACTAAACACATCAGTATCAGATTCTTATAATCTACTATTCAGATCCTCTCCTGTACTGAATACAGTGATTTATACTCTATTAACATCTGCTGCTCTTCATCTAATGAACCCAGTCTAATTACACTGTTAGTAATAAAACCTGCAGCTGATCAGTGTTTATTCAGCAGTAATAACAGTCTCCTCCATATGATTAGAAAAGCTTACTGTACTGTCACCATCACTACATTTATCACCATACAATAAAATATCATCATATCGCCCAGCTCTAATATATATTCCTAAATGCAAAGATTTTCTGCAGATTTTAAAACCAGTTTCTGTTCAGCTGCTGAATTTTACAGATTGCAGCAAATAAAACATGCCGTATTTAACGCGCCATTACTTTTGCACACGCCACATGTTATGTTAGATTGAGTAAATAAACAGGAAGAGGCGTGTCTCTGCCGAGGGTGTGACTGATTCACACTTCAGGAACACATGTGATTTGAGCAGGGGTGCCAGGGGTGCCCAAACCTTTGCAGAAGCGTGTATATCTTCTCCAGCGGTGCTGAACTGGGCGAGGGGCCTTATCTGCTTCAGAAAGTCTCAGAACTCTGGTTTTTACAGCAAATATTTATTAACAAACTAACAAGAAAAACAACAAACAAACAAACAAAAAAACAACACAGGTGTTACAGTGTGCACAACACGGACAACCGGGACAGAACGGGCTCAGGGCTCAAGGCCTAGTGGTGTGGACCCATATTACTGAGGAGGCCTTCCATAGACATGCTGTGCTCACAGGGATGAGGATGAGGCGGTTAAGGATGGAGACGTCAGACGCCCCCTCCCCCCCACACACTTGTTTATAATGCATGACCCACAGCTACGTCTTATTTTCTGTAGATCTGAAGCATGCAGAGGCGGCGGTGTCGGTCCCGGGAGAGCAAAAGAAGCAACCCTGTCCATCAGCAACCTGGATGCAGTGCACCGTGAGGCCTGCTGGAGGAAGGGCGAGGGGTACAGTGCAGAATCAGTCCTCTAACCCACATCCCGCATCCCAGCACATGCACTCGACCATTTCAGACATAAATTAATGCTACTGTACACCGACACGGACACCCACAGTGACCCTCACTAGCTGTGACCGCTGTGTTAAAGTCAAAGAAACACAAGTACCGATTTTGTCTTGACTGCATTTCTTTAATTTAATTCCATGGAATGGTACAAATGAGCAAAACGAACTACCGTCACTTTTAATCGCTTTAATGGATCCATAAGAAGAGTCAGTAAGGCCTATTGATGGCTCTCAAAGAGCACTTTTACAACAAGTGCTATTCTAAATGTTCCTCAGGCCGGAACATGCTTTCCGCGTTTCCGCGGGACACGAAGAACAGGACGACGGGTAATACTGATTAATCAAGTTTACACAGCTCAGTTTGTTAAGTGCTTCCCTATTTTCCGCTCTCTGGCGTCGGAGGAAGACGGACTTTCAGTGCTGGACGTCCTTCAGAAGTGGGCGAAGAGAGCCTCGTAACCGAGCTCCTGGATCTCTTCATTCAGTCTCTCCCTGTTTCTCCCAGTCGAGCCCTTTTTTTCGGGTGGCATTCTCACGCCGTTCAGCAAAGTTCAACAAAAAAAGGCTTAGAAACGGTTCAAGCACTTATAACACTAAAACAACACACACACACACACTCACACACACTGTACACACTAACAGACTTTCACAAATACATTCGCTACATAAGGGAAGGGGGGGGATGTACAGAGGCCCTTTGAGAGGGTGCCTAATTCTGGTCCTGGAGGGTCATGAGCAGCTCAGTTAGGGGATTTCTCCGATCAAGGAACTGGATCAGCAATCTGGATTATGTTCACATTACTACTTTAAAAGTGGATTCAATCTGATTTCTTTATTTTTTTTGCCTAAATGTGAACCCAAACATCAAAAAAGCCGATTTCGGGTCCCAGATGCTTATGGCTGCCGTCAGAATCTCCATTTTTTGGTCCATTTTTAGTTACAAACACCAGCCGTTGTTTACCCTGAGAACCCTGAGGCAGGGTTCTGGTCAGTTCCTGGTCTTCTGAAGGTCCGATCAAAATTCAAAACAACGCCAGTATCAGCAGCGGCTTGTAACTTGACTTGGCTGCTGGGTCCTTTAAAGGCCAGGATGACCCCAGGTCCACGAATGCGGTCCAGCGAGCCAGAAAAGATCAGAGCTGACCACAAATATTGGGTTGGGCTTCTAATGTGAACCCAGCCTAAGGCCCTCCAGGACCAGATCTGGATGAGCCCAGCTTTAGGACGAAGAGGTGATGTTCCCCGAGGACACAATGGTTTCCCTGGGCGAGTATTCTGGCTCGTCCTTGTTTGGGTGCGACGAGTTGTCCGACTTGCTCCGGCTGAACTCGGCCCCCATGATGGGCCTGGAGAACTTGCCCGAAGGCTGGCTGCACACTTTGCTGCACAGCAGCATTTTGATGAAGGCGCGGCGCATCTCGTTGCTGGTGAGCGTGTAGATGAGCGGGTTCATGGCCGAGTTGAGCACGGCCAGGGCCAGGAACCACTCGGCCTTGTAGAGGATCCGGCAGGCTCCGATCTCGCAGGCCACGTCCAGCAGCAGGAGGATGAAGAGCGGCGCCCAGCAAGCGATGAAGCAGCTCAGCACGATAATGACGGTCTTCAGCAGGGCCATGGACTTCTCCGAGCTCTTGTTGGCGCCGCGGCCGTTGGACACCTTGCGGAAGACCAGCTTGCGGCTGCGGGTGCGCACCAGGGTGTAGATGCGGGCGTAGAGCACCACGATGGCCATGAGGATGACGCTGAACACAGTGGTGCAGAAGAGGATGTAGGTCTTGTGGTAGAGAGGCAGCACCGTGGAGCAGTCCTTCATGCTCTGGATGCAGTTCCAGCCCATGACGGGCAGGCCGCCCAAGATGGCGGCGATGAACCACACCGTGCTGATCAGCATGAAGACGCGGCAGGTGTTGCCGTTGTTGTGGAGCTTCATCTTCAGCATGGTGAGGTGCCGCTCGATGGCGATGGCCAGAAGGCTGAAAACCGAAGCGGCCAAGGCCACAAACATGCTGCCCTCCCTGAAGAACCACTGCGTGGGGCTCAGTTTGTAGGTGTTGGGTCCTGAGAGCAAGATGTTGGCGGTGTACACCACACCTGCCAGCAAGTCTGACAGGGCCAAGTTCCCGATGAAGTAGTACATGGGCTTATGGAACTTCTTGGTCCTCCAGATGGTGAGGAGAACCAGCACGTTCTCCATAATGATGAAGCAGCACACGATGATGAACACCACCGAGTCGGCCTTGAGGCCGGGGTCCTTGTCTATTTTGCGCAACTTTCCCGTAAAGTTGTAGTGCCTGGCTATCAGGTCCGAGTACATCGAGTCAGCCATGGTCCCACTCCAGCTGAAGGGTTTACAATCCACAGCCTAGGCAGACCACCTTTCACTCCACTGGGTGGCGCTGGTGGACCAGGGCAGCTCAGTATCCAATCCTCTGTTGGCTTGATGTCATGTACAGTCTCCTAAGTAAGGTAAAAATCCTCAGTTTGGACGAATATTGGAAGCAAGTCCAAGGACGGCATCATGAGAAGGCTGGAAGGAATGAAGAAATAGGTCAGTGAACAGAAAGGAGGCACTTAATCAAGTGGCTTAAGCGATGAAAATAAGGGTTCCTCAACATTGTAAGTAATATATTTTGGGATTGGGCTTAACTTCTGCTCTTCTCCTGGAAATGATCAATTATCTGCAGAAGAAGTGTGATGAAAACCTCCATAAATTAGTTTATATTACAGAAGGTCTAGGCAAGACCACCCTGACCCAGTGTACACCAGCCCATAATGACTGAATGGGACCTCAATCAACCAGATAGACTGAAAACTAGTCTTAAAACATCCCAATGTAGCTGTACCATAGACCTAGTCTCTGACCACCCCTAACACTAACTACTGGACCACTGGACCACTGGTCAGGTGGGTAAATCCCAAGCTCTGACCACCGGCACTGCTGGATACCCACTGAGGAGCGTTCACCTTCTCCTCCAGTAGTTTTTTTAAGAACAAGAAAGTCTGCCTGAGGACTGGGAAAGCTGTAAATGTGGCATTAAGCCGTTTTAGAGTCCAGTAAAAGTCCTGGATAAACCTCTTACCTCCACACAGCGAGGAAAAAAAGCCCTTCAACTCGGTTCTCCACAGATGCAGCAGCTCCTCCACACACTCAGCTTCGTACTGAACAACTGACCCAGAGCTCCGACCACCGGCACTGAGCAACTCCGCCCACCAGACATGCCCCCCTTTGCTATCATCACAACCTCATTATTCCAGCTTGGCCCGAAGGAGATGACAGCACGGAAAGCACTTTAGATTCCTAAAGAAATGCAGAACCTTGAGTGGGGATTAAACAATGACTGTGCTCAAAGCCCTGAACTCAAAAACACACACAGTCAACTTCTTCATCTTCATCTTTATCTTCATCACATCATCACATTCAGATTTTTAAAAAAGCAGCAAAAGCAACCGACATAATAACAGCTAATACTGCTGTTGATGGTGATAACATTATTATTGTTGTTATTATTATGTTATAATGATGCTATAATAACATTTATAAACAAAACAACGTTAATATTCATTATTGTAGCTGATGAGTTTACTCCACAGCTGGTGTGTTCCCAGAAGAACCTATAAGAACAGTCAGTATTATTGGCTTATTAATATTCTAACAGTTTAACCAGTACTATAACAACAACAACAACAACAACAACAACAACAATAATAAGGGCACTTCACAGCTGGAGCATTCCCTTACGTAATATGACCAGTTTGAGCAGTTTATTATTATTATTATTATTATTATAAGAAGAAGAAGAAAGGCAGCTGATGCATTCCCAGAATGAGAAACTATAAGAAAGATCAGTATTATTATCTTATTAATATTCTGACCATTTTACCAATACTATAACAACAACAACAATAATAATAATAATAATAATAATAATAATAAGGGCACTTGGCAGCTGGTGCATTCCTAAGTCATAAGTATTAAGATCAGTTTGACCAGTTTATTAACACTGTAGCAGTAGTACCAGTACTATAACATAGTAGTTATTTTATTATTATTATTATTATTATTATTATTAGAAAGGCACTAGACAGCTGGTGCATTCTCAGAAGGAGAACATATAAGAACAGTCAGTATTATTAGCTTATTAATATTCTGACCATTTTACCAATACTATAACAACAACAACAACAACAACAATAATAATAATAATAATAATAATAATAATAATAATAAGGGCACTTGACAGCTGGTGCATTCCTAAGTCATAAGTATTAAGATCAGTTTGACCAGTTTATTAACACTGTACCAGTAGTACCAGTACTATAACATAGTCGTTATTTTATTATTATTATTATTATTATTATTATTATTATTATTAGAAAGGCACTAGACAGCTGGTGCATTCTCAGAAGGAGAACATATAAGAACAGTCAGTATTATTAGCTTATTAATATTCTGATGGTTTTACCAGTACTATAACAACAACAACAACAACAATAATAATAATAATAATAATAATAATAATGATGATGATGATGATGATAATCATAAGGGCACTTTACAGCTGGTGCATTCCCATGAGTAATATGATCAGTTTGGCCAGTTTATTAACACTGTACCAATAGTACCAGTACTTTACCATAGCTGTTATAATAATAATAATAATAATAAAAATAATAATAAAACTAACAACAGTTAGTCATTTAATGCTGTTGTTCCTTGAGAATGTACCAGCTGTGGCGGGACCCCAAGCTCTTAGACCTGAGGTAGGTTGGCCCACCCACCCCCACCCCTCTGTTCCACTTTTTTCTGCACATTAATCACATCTGATGGCCAGCCGCTCCAGTCCCCACTGCCCCTCCACCCCAAGGGCAGCCCTGGCGCAAAGATATGGCATTGGGACTCCCAGAGACAGGAGGACTGGGGGGGTGGTGGTGTTTGTGTATTAGGGGGTTGGGGTGTTCATTGCCGCGTTAGGGACGAACACTGCCAGGCTCATCTTCATGGTCGACTTGGGGGATCTGGGGGTTGGGTTTGTTTTTAATTAAGGATGATCCTGTTAGTGTAATGTATGCAGGTCATCAGAAGTCAGTTCATTGGGCAGAATGGTTGGAAATTGGAAATGTGATTTTAATCAAGTTTTTCAGTGAAATTAATGGTGAACTAATAAAAGAGTAAATATAAGATAAATCAAATATTTATATTATATTTAAATAATTATAATTATATTATAAATAATTTATAATTATAATTATAATGAAGATGATCTGGATCTGGATTATATTTATATATATAATATTATATATGTCCAAATATCTGTGAACACCACACAGAGTCAATAGAAGAACTGTGGAGCAGATAAACAACTATTGGCTCCATGCTGCCTAATGCCAGGCGTGGGCTAGAGGGGTATAAAGCCCCCCAGCTGCATTGAGGAGCTGTGGAGCAGTGGAAGAGCTGTGTTCTCTGGAATGATGGTGGTGGAGCTCCATCCAGTACTTTTAGAAGGGTGATGAGTTAGAAGTTGGGGATAAGATGGGGCGGTGATCATCCATCATCCTCACATCCTCACCTCACTAACGCCTGCTCTCGTTACTGAATGCAACCAAATCCTCACAGCAATGTTCCTCCAAAATCTAGTAGAAAGTCTATGCACAGTAGAGACAGTTACTCCAACAAAAGCAGGATCAGCTCTTTTTAATACCCTTGATTTTGGAAGAAACAATGAATGAGCAGGTGTCCCAATACTTTTGTCAAGATGGTATATATAAGAAATGTTGGCATTCTTACTGTCTAGGGTTCTAGATAGTACTAAATGTTTTTATTATGTCTCTATTATGAAGGGTTACAGAGTGCAGAAAAGACGGCCTTGCAGTGAGACGATGGATTTGCCTTTATCAGAGAAATAAAGACGAGTTTATTATAATAAGGTTATAAGGAACCTTCTGAGATATCCTCAGGATAGAAGAAGGTTTATGACGGCTGAACTTTGCCTTTGTCCTTTGAGCCTGCATCTGTAAATTCGGCTCTGTTGGTTAGTGGGCTTGTGGGTTAGGACTATGGGCTAGTTGCTCTCCTCCACCCAGACTGATGTAAAGCATCTACAAGCGAGTAAAAGCTTGTGGTCTCCTAATTTAGTGCCTCTTACGTTAGAGCTCATTGTTTATTTCTCACTCCCTCTACTTAGAAGCGTTTGACCCAGCCACACCATCTCCTCCACCTACCCCACTCCCTCCGTTCACAACACCAATGGCCAATAAGGAAAAACCACACGGACCTGCACGGGAAACAAACGGGCCGTGAACACCCTCCACTTTAAACAGTCCCAGCCACGGCAGATGAACCTACATGGTAACAAACCTGAACCCCGTCTGAAAAATAAAAAAAAGCCTCTCAGCACATTTCAGGATCGTTTGTGAGCAAAGTCACATTTACAGGTCAAGGTCACAAAGGCCACGGGTCACTGCTCTGGACGGCCGTGTCAGATCCCAGAGCAGCTGAGCAATTCTCTTTTCTTTTCTTTTCTTTCCTCGAAAGCGCAACTCCCTGCGGACAGGACGGGGGCGGGGTAGGGGGTGGTTGGTGGTTTATGGGGTGAAAGGACACAGGGTGAACACAGGGAAGGAGCAGAGAGCAAGAAAGAAGACCAACACACCTTCTGCTTCTGCTTACATGGCTGGTCCAAACGTCTGGGAGAAGAAGATCAGGCAGTAGGCCCATCCAGGGTGGTGGTGTTTGTGTATTGGGGGGGTGGGGGGTTGAGGTGCTCACTGGTGCATTAGGGATGAACCCTGTGGGGATTCTGGATTTGGAGTCTGGGTTTGTTGTTAATTAGGGATGATCCTGTAGTGTAATTTATGCAGTGTGTTAATTGTCAGTTAGACGGCATGGTCTGTGCATTGGAAGGGTTTGGATCTGAGTGGTCCAGCGGACTGAAGTGCTGCCACTACGACTCTTCCGAGGATCACTGGCCATCAGCAGCCAGAGCCTGAGTGAGCACAATTGCCCGTGCACTCTCCTGGTGGATAGATGGCTCTCACTCTCCCTACATCACTTGTGATGTGTGTGATACACTCTAAAAAAAATAAAATAAAGGTGCTACAGAAGGTTCTTTGGGTGATGCCATTGAAGAACTGTTAAAGAACCGTGTTTGTCATGGAGATGTGTGAATGTGAAGAACCTTTGAAAGGCCCAAAACTTCAACCCGAATCAATTTAATGGTCACATGTCTGTTAAAAAATGGTTCTTTACGGAACCAAAAGTGGTTCTACTGTGGCATCGCTCAGAGAACCATTTGTAGCACCTTTGTTTTTAAGAGTGTACTTGTGATAATGTGTGTAATACAGGCCTAGACCGACCGGCATCCTCCAGCCGATGCATCAGAGCTGGAGATGGATGGTGGCAGTTCTAAAAGAGGCGGTGGCTGGTTGAGCACGTGTCTGAGGAGTCATGAGCATTACATATGACCACCTTACAAAAGAGTACTAATGAGGGGGTTGGGTAATTGGCAAAAAAAATCTAATTTTAATCTAAAATTAAGGTGGAAAATTGAGTAAAAAATATTTTATATTGAAATTAAATTTCATCATATTTTCCAGTGAAATCAGTAGGAAGGCCAGAGCTGCCGCTCTCCAAGTGCACTCGGAGGGCCCACTCAGAGCAGAGCTGTGGAGTCTTCTCATCTGAACTCTTCTTTCCAGCCTTTCCCTCCACATGCCATGTGTTTCCTGTCAGCTCTCCGTCCCTGAGCAACACTCACACTCTGCATCCATTAAACCCCACTAGAACAGAAACATCAGGCATGTGAGGGCCAAAGGGCCTTGCATGCAATTACAGCGTAAATCAGTCAACGCTAAAATCACAGCTCGTTCTCCTGTACTGGAGAACATTCCAGCCCATGCTAATGGCGCACACAGTGCTAGTCACACAATTACAACCCCACCTGCAGAACCACTACACTAACAGACGGTTCTAATTTAGTTTTTAATCATTTATTTTACTTCATTTTCTACCCAATTCGGAGAGCTAATTACCCAATTGCTGTTCATGTGAACTCCCTCTAATACCAGCAATGTCCCCAGCATTAGCGCAAGACTCCTCTGACACATGTAAAGGCCAGTGACCAGTGACCGGGAGGTAAAAGCATCTCTCCAGCTCTGAAACCACAACTGAACTCACCTCAATTGTGCTCTCTCTGACTCAGGCAAACAGTGTGACCTGGGATTCAGATCAGTGATCCACTGTTCAATTAGTTCTAGTAGATTGATAATCATATATCATTTTTAATAGATACTGAATCATTTATAGAACACTTAAATTTACAGTACGTATTGCATTATTTATAGTAGCTGTTGAATTTTTTATGAATCATTCATAGTAAATACAGAATCATTTATAATAGATATTGAATCATTTGTAGCAGTTACTGAATCATTTGTAGCAGTTACTGTATCATTTATAGTCCATACTGAATCATTCATAGTAGATACAGAATCATTTATAATAGATATTGAATCATTTGTAGCAGTTACTGAATCATTTATAGTCCATACTGAATCATTCATAGTAGATACAGAATCATTTATAATAGATCAAAAATCATTTGTAGCAGTTACTGAATCATTTATAATAGATACATAATCATTTAGAATAGATCAAAAACCATTTGTAGCAGTTACTGAATCATTTATAGTCTATACTGAGTCATTAATAGTAGATACAGAATAATTCATAGTAGATATTGAATCATTTGTAGCAGTTACTGAATCATTTATAGTCCATACTGAATCATTTATAATAGATACATAATCATTTATAATAGATCAAAAACCATTTGTAGCAGTTACTGAATCATTCATAGTAAATACAGAATCATTTATAATAGATATTGAATCATTTGTAGCAGTTACTGTATCATTTGTAGCAGTTACTGTATCATTTATAGTCCATACTGAATCATTTATAATAGATACATAATCATTTATAATAGATACATAATCATTTATAATAGATCAAAAATCATTTGTAGCAGTTACTGAATCATTTATAGTCCATACTGAATCATTCATAGTAGATACAGAATCATTTATAATAGATATTGAATCATTTGTAGCAGTTACTGTATCATTTATAGTCCATACTGAATCATTCATAGTCGATACAGAATCATTTATAATAGATATTGAATCATTTGTAGCAGTTACTGAATCATTTATAGTCCATACTGAATCATTCATAGTAGATACAGAATCATTTATAATAGATATTGAATCATTTGTAGCAGTTACTAAATAATTTGTAGCAGTTACTGAATCATTTATAGTCCATACTGAATCATTCATAGTAGATACAGAATCATTTATAATAGATATTGAATCATTTGTAGCAGTTACTGTATCATTTGTAGCAGTTACTGTATCATTTATAGTCCATACTGAATCATTTATAATAGATACATAATCATTTATAATAGATATTGAATCATTTGTAGCAGTTACTGTATCATTTATAGTCCATACTGAATCATTTATAGTAGATACAGAATCATTTATAATAGATATTGAATCATTTGTAGCAGTTACTGTATCATTTGTAGCAGTTACTGTATCATTTATAGTCCATACTGAATCATTCATAGTCGATACAGAATCATTTATAATAGATATTGAATCATTTGTAGCAGTTACTGTATCATTTGTAGCAGTTACTGTATCATTTATAGTCCATACTGAATCATTCATAGTCGATACAGAATCATTTATAATAGATATTGAATCATTTGTAGCAGTTACTGAATCATTAATAGTCCATACTGAATCATTCATAGTAGATACTGAATCATTTATAATAGATACTGAATCATTTGTAGCAGTTACTAAATAATTTGTAGCAGTTTCTGAATCATTTATAGTAGACACAAGGCCTGTGATCAATAACCTGGTGCTCTAAACCTTGAGCCAAATATACTATCATACATCAATCAAAACACTGTGGTGCAAATCTAATACTGGCTAATTTGCTCATTCTTACTCAATGCATATATCACAAATATGCCCTGTTTATTAAAACAATAATTATTGGTGCCATCTAACTCTTTCATTATGTACTAAATCGTAGCCCTAAACTTGAGCCCCCTTCAGATGATGTCCCTGGTGGGACGTTAGCACTGAGTGACACATGGTAAAGTGAGACCTGCATGTCTGGCAAAGGTAACTGCATGTCTGGTGAGTTCAGGTGCGGCCTGCTTAACACGCTGCGCGACAGGAAGTGAGAGTGAGAGAGAGGGGTGGGGAAATCTGGAGCCCCCTCAGACACAAGCCGTAAAAATACCCCGAACATTTACTCGCAGCATCGCCCGGGCAGGCCTCATAAAGCATTCTGGAGGAACATGATCTCGGGAAAGCTACAACCACTGAATGGACAAGTCAGAGCTGAGCGTCCAACAACACACACTGCCAGTTTAACGAGGCCGCATGGGGCTTTTACCTGGGGCTGCATCATAAAGGTGGACTTTAACTGACTAACAGTGACGGAGAAAGTGAAGCATTATGTTGAGAGAGAGAGAGTGTGTGTGTGTGTGTGTGTGTGTGTGTGTGTGTGTGTGTGTTGACTCGGCCCAGCTGCATTTGATATCTGAATCCATGTGATATCTGAGAGCACGCCACGAACGCCAGTATTTGTTTGATATTACAAACAGCAAAAATAAACAGCCTGCGGCGCTCTGCAGGCACCGGGTCACCTGAAGGTCGAGCAGAGAGA
Organism: Salminus brasiliensis; assembly: GCF_030463535.1. Lineage (NCBI taxonomy): Eukaryota > Metazoa > Chordata > Actinopteri > Characiformes > Bryconidae > Salminus > Salminus brasiliensis. The sequence continues at coordinate 2,356,603 of NC_132894.1, read as the reverse complement.
AGGAAACTTTGACAGCGGATAAGAATCATCCCAAAAGCAGCCCTCTCATCCTCCCTGATGCCCTAAAAAAGGCCCTTTCCCTCCTTCCTCTCCTTGTTCTCCCAGCCTGAATATAGTTTCCATCAACAACAACCACTCCCACCCATCCAAGCAAGCAAACACTGAACATCCACGTCACGGATCCCAGCTTAGAACACTGGGGTCCAAAAACAGGACCAGCCGTACTACAGCACCCCCGCACAGAGGGCTAAGGGCCTTGCTCAATGGCCCAACAGTGGCGGCTTAGTGGACTTGGGTATCGAACCCACAAGCCTGCGATCAACAACCCAGTGCTCAAGCCAGTGGTATTGAGTAGTATGTATGTCGGTAGTGAGAGGTATTATAAGTTACAGAGCGGGGTCGGGGCCCCGGGCTCCTAGAGAAGGAGGACGTGTGAAGGGAAGCCAAAATTTCAAAACGCTGCATGGTCCAAACCCAACACTGCCCCTTCTTCAACAAGAGTCACCTGAAGAGTGAAATGTGGTGGTGGCAGCATCATTGTCACATTGAGTGGATGCTATTCAATGAGTTCTAGTAGATAGATAATCATATATCATTTATAAGAGATACTGACTCATTTACAGAACACCAAACAATTTACAGTACATACCGAATCATTTATAGTCTATACTGAATCATTTGTAGTCTATACTAAATCATTTGTAGTAGATACAGAATCATTTATAATAGATATTGAATCATTTATAGCAGTTACAGAATCATTTATAGTCTATGCTGAATCATTTATAGTCCACACAGAATCATTTATAGTCCACACAGAATCATTTATAGTAGATACAGAATCGTTTGTAGCAGTTATGGAATCATTTATAGTCTATGCTGAATCATTTATAATAGATACTGAATCATTTATAGTCCGTACTGAATCATTTATAGTAGATACAGAATCATTTGTAGCAGTTATTGAATTATTTATAGTCTATGTTGAATCATTTATAATAGATATTGAATCATTTATAGAAGTTACTGAATCATTTATAGTCTATACTGAATCATTTGTAGTAGATATTGAATCATTTATAGCAGCTACTGAATCATTTATAGTCTATACTGAATCATTTGTAGTAGATATTGAATCATTTATAGCAGCTACTGAATCATTTATAGTCTATACTGAATCATTTGTAGTAGATATTGAATCATTTATAGCAGCTACTGAATCATTTATAGTCTATACTGAATCATTTGTAGTAGATATTGAATCATTTATAGCAGTTACTGAATCATTTATATCCCATACTGAATCATTTATAGTAGATACAGAACTCTACAGATACAGACTGATCCATCTTTAACCAGGTTTAAAGTCTTTAAAAAGGATAATTTTCTTCATAAACATTATCTTTCGCACAGTTATTATTAATATAATCAATATTTGGTGTAGTCAAAATTTTTACTTCTTATAAATCATAACATAACACAAAAAATCTTACATTTGATGTTTTTACCCTTTTGAGACCTCTATTGTCACTACAATATATAATATAATTATAATATATATAATATATTTACAATATATACATATAAACACATTAAATTAGTAATTTCCCATTAACACTGTCATTACACTAATTAAGCCCAGCAGTCTCATGCTCCAAAAATAATGACAAATATTATTCCTATATATATATATATATATATTATTCAAATATTATTTGAATATTATTCCTATATACTATAAATTATTCCTATATATATTAGTTATATATATTAGTTAGTTTAAATTTTGACCTGCATTATAACAGGCGGATTATTATCGTGTATAACCTCAGTCTAATAGTCCAACACAGTCCAAGAGTGTAGTGCTGCCCAGATGCTTTAGACAAAAGCAGATCAATAATCGATACAGAAAGGACCGAAAGGACCCACAGTGACGTAATGCCTTGGTTTTCTTGGTTTTCTGGACAGAGATCAGAGCTGCCTCCAACAAACAGTCCAGCTATCCATCACAGCTCACAGCAGAAATCTGCTGGTAACAATGTGAGCCTGGACTTCACGCGCATCTCACATGCTGAGGCTTCCACATGCTCTCGGTTTCACTTGCTGTGTTAAATTCCTCCGCACTAATCAGCAGCACATGGCCAGCTGTCGGATGCCCAGGAATCCCGCTCTCCCCCTGCCAGAGGGGATTGTTTTCTGAAAACGCTTGACAAGGTTCCCAAGCCTGATGAGAACAAACTCTAAATCAGTCACTTACATTACTGAACAGCCATTTTTCACACTGTGTGACCTAAGAGTTTCCATGCAGCGAGGCCTATACGGTCTTAGCTGAAGGCCATACGCGCGAGTGGTACATGGTGTCGGTCAAAGGATGCTCTTTACTGACCACAGGCCAATGAATCTCCATTTTTGCCGTTTTTCAATTTCTGACTTTCGGACTGTACGCTATATGAAAAAAAAAAGTATTGGGACACCTGCACATTACACCTACCAAGCTTTTATATGACGTCCCATTCTAAACCCATAGGCATTATTAATATGGAGCCGGTCTCCCTTTAACAGCAGCTCTACCAGCAGCAGCAGGTCTGGAGCTCTGCTGCAGTTACTGAGTCAGTTGGAGGCTTTTCTGCTCTCTGCTCTGAGCTCAGCACTCGGCCCTGACCCCGCTCTGTAACTTTACGTGGTCTGACAGACACTCGGTGGACACTGAGCTGCTCTCTGTGAGCTGTTCCTCCTAAACTCTTCCACTGTTCAATAATAACACCACTCACAGCTGATGGAGGAAGATCTAGGAGGGAGGAGATTTCACCAGCTGACTTGTTGTTGTTGGTGCAGCGGTGTCTCCTATTACATACAGAACCACGCTGGAGTTCAGTGAGCTCTTCAGAACCTCCCGTTCTTTCACTGATGTGTGGAGGAAAGGCAGACTGCAGGACTAGGGGCTGGATTTTATACACCTGTGCTGGCGATAGGACTGTATGGAACACCTGAATTCAGTAAGATGATTAAGTGTGTCCAAATACTTTTGTCCACATAGTGTAAATTTAATCTGGCAGTTGTTCTTTATATTGTGCTCAAATTTCACAATGAATGGACCAATAGAAATGCTTTCAAATGAAAGGGATTAACATTTTATTACATTGACTTTCATGGAGAGTTAAGCAGTTTTTCCCTTCTCCTGTAAAGTTGTGGATTTAGGAGTGACATTAAAGACCTGTACACTAAGTTTATGGTATCTACTGCGTAATAAGGCTGTACTTTAAGGAGTTTAGAGAACCCAGCTCATTCACTCCGTAGTCTTTCACTGATGATCTGGCTTCTAAACATTTGACCCAGATCACGACACAGTTCCTCGATTCAGCTCGGCTGCTGATACGGTAGAGCACATTACTCAGCTATGTGTCACAGCGATTATTAACATGGTGACAAATCAGTGAGTGATTCAGAGCGAGAGCAGAGTAGCTGTGGAGGCGTCGGTGCAGCCGGTCGCCCCACTGCCCTTTGTAGTCTCGCCTAAATCCCAGCGCGACGTGATTGGACTGCTTGTAAGCTTTTCACTCGCCATTTATTAAAGAGGCTTTGCAGATTTCTGAACAATAGAGGACTTTGTGTTTTAAACACAGAGCAAAATAACTGCACACACACACACATACACACACACACACACACACTGAGTGACTTGGGTATTATCAGTGGAAATGTTGGGCCCCAGTCATTGTGAAGAAGAGAGAAAGAAGGAGTTGGAGAATGAGCACTGGATGAGTGCATTTCTTCCAGCCCAAGAGTTTGTCACCATCAGAATGACGGGATCCACAAAACTGCAAATATTTGATCAAGAATGTCCACGATTCATCAAATGAAGCCAATATTTAATCAATTATTCCATTCCTTTTAGGCTAAATATACAAACCAATCAGCCATAACTTTAATTTCTGACTTCCTGACTGTACACTATATATATATATATATATATATATATATATATATATATATATATATATATATATATATATATATAAAAAAAAAAGTATTGGGACACCTCCACATTACACCTACCGGAGCTTTTATATGACGTCCCATTCTAAACCCATAGGCATTATTAATCTGGAGCTGGCCCTCTTTTGCTCTAAGCTCTACCAGCAGCAGCAGGTCTGGAGCTCTGCTGCTGTTATTGAGTCAGTTGGAGGCTTTTCTGCACTCTGCTCTGAGCTCAGCACTCGGCCCTGACCCCGCTCTGTAACTTTACGTGGTCTGACAGACACTCGGTGGACACTGAGCTGCTCTCTGTGAGCTGTTCCTCCTAAACTCTTCCACTGTTCAATAATAACACCACTCACAGCTGATGGAGGAAGATCTAGGAGGGAGGAAATTTCACCAGCTGACTTGTTGTTGGTGCAGCGGTGTCTCCTATTACATACAGAACCACGCTGGAGTTCAGTGAGCTCTTCAGAACCTCCCAGTCTTTCATTGATGTGTGGAGGAAAGGCAGACTGCAGGGCTAGAGGCTGAATTTAACATTAAACACCACCGCGGAGGACGTGAATACACAGATTTCTGATCTGATTCCAGTGGCTTCTGTCCAGAGGTGGTTATATTAGACAGCAAGCGCAAGAATCTGACAAGAACCAACCTGGGATGTTCTAGATGACCGGGTCAGCCAGGTCTTGTGGGGTGCTCCTGGCATGCAGTGCAGTCGGTTTCCACCAAAAGTGCTCCAAGTAAGGACAACCGGCGACATGGAGGCCCCACCTCACAACTTACAGGACTGGGCTGCTAATGCTAATCTTGGAGCCAGATTCCACAGCACGCCTTCAGACAGCCTCTTGTGGTTGTTTCCATGTCTCTGATGTTCTGACATTGAATCTGCCCGCCTCTGAAGCCACCTCAGACTAATCAATTTGCAGCCAGGATGAACCGAGTGGTGATATAGTCTGAAGATCAGCTACAGCTCCTTTATCAAGGGCAGCCCATGTTGTTTGAGGGACGCAGAGCTAATATTAAAATTGACAGAGCTGTTTGATGCTATCAGATAGATATCTCTCTCAATGAATCCCTCAGTAGATGTTGAGGCTGCTGACTCGTTAATTTAATCGTGACCGCGGCTGATGTGCTCAGCGATAAGACCGAGCAAACAGACTGGGCTAATGGGTTATGAATAGGAAGGACAAAAAGGAGACACAGTGAAGATCTTGTGGGGGACCAGGATTTGGAGCTCTCTGGTATCTCCATCATTCTACACAATTACCAGACAACAGCTCTGCTCTTGTGGTCCAATCCAATCCAGTCCAGAAGGCCCACATTTAACCATTGGTATACTCATGAAATGCGTAATGTTATCACACACACTGAGGAGCATTAAAGGTAGTGTGTCCTCTGCATTTGACCCATCTGTGGTAGTGAAAACACACACACTAGTGAACTAGGGGCATTGAGCACACATATCCCCAGAGTGATGAGATAGAGAGAGAGGGTGAACAGGGTAGCTTGACGATCCCGGGTATCGAACCCACAACCAGCGAGCACACACTACCAGGGAGCAGAGAGGGTGAAAGGCCTTGCTCAAGGGCCCAGCGGTGGCAGCTTTCCAAACCCGGGTATCGAACCCACAACCAGCGAGCACACACTACCAGGGAGCAGAGAGGGTGAAAGGCCTTGCTCAAGGGCCCAATGGTGGCAGCTTTCCGAGCCCGGGAATCGAACCCACAACCAGCGAGCACACACTACCAGAGAGCAGAGAGGATGAAGGGCCTTGCTCAAGGGCCCAACAGTGGCAGCTTGTCCAGCCCGGGTATCAAACCCACAACCCTGTCATCAATAGCCCAGAGCGCTAACCACTGAGCCTCCACTGGCTCGTGTTATTCAGGAACTGGTGGGGCTGTTCTTTAGCGCTGATGGTTGACTCTACAGACAGTTGTGGACTGGGAGGACGAAGCCTGGAGACCAGACTGCCAAGCAGAGTGCACTACCAGCACCAAGGTGGAGCTGTCATAGCAGGGGCGTTTCTAAGGCAATACACAGAATTTAGAGGGGCACAGTTGTACCCCTCTGCTTGCCTAGTCATATTTGTACAACCTCAGTATACAAAGACATTTTGAGAGCTGACCTTACTCCGAGCTCCACCTCACCCCCCCCCGGTGTACTGGTGTTCTCTGGAATGACGGTGGTGGTGGAGCTCCATCCAGTACTTTTGGGTTGGGATGAGTTGGCGAACATTGACCTGCAGAAGCCTGAAAAGAAATCCCTCAAACCGTCCACCATCTGAAGGTCAAGGTAGGAACCTGCATGAAGCCCAAATCTTCCCAAATCTAACCTCCTCTAACATCTTCGTCACCCTCATTCCTAGCTCCACTAATCGGAGGGTGGACTGGTTTCCAATCCACATGCTGAAGCCACCGAAGCTCCAGCCCAAACCTCCACAACAGGGTTCTCCCCCTAATCCCCTCAGCTCATAAGCTGAAGCATGGTCTGGACTAGCCCTAACATTCTAGTTGGACACTTTCCCTTGTTTGATTCCTGGATTCAATGAATGAATTCAATGCATTTTAAAGTATGGCACTTCAGTATCTCGCACCACCTTCCCACCAAATCATTAACCAGTTCAAAATGAGAGAAAGATTCCACTGTGTGTTGAATCATTTCCGAAAGAATCATGGTTAAACTGATTCGTGGTGAGGTCAGAGATTTACTCCAGAGCTCCAGGAGCACAGGCTGGGGCTGGCCGTTCTCAGAGAATCCGTCCAAAGGCCCGTCTCCATGGAGAGGGGCGAGCTATGCAGAGTTGTGAAAAGACGGTGCAGCGCTGAGGGGAACGAGGCTTTTGTTGGAGGAAACAACCCCCCTCTCCACACTCTTCTCCTCCATTCCTCCCATTCTAAATCTCTCCCAGTGGCGCTGGCCAATGATTTAGCACTGTGTCTCGGATCACGCTCCAATACCAAGGGCTCCACTTCAGCGTTCCTGTAAAGTGCGTGGAGCGAAGCCTGACTTCTAATGCGTGAGCATTCGTGAAAATGGTCGGCCCTGAACATACATAAATACATGCACCCACACCGGGCACCTGCACACACACACAGTCCTTTGAAGGCCAAACTGCCCTCTTTCCACTGAATCATTTGCCCCCCTTCATAAATCTGGCGTCAGATCAACGTATTAGTGCAGTTTAACCTCAGCAGAATGCGGTATGGAGGAAACGAGGTGGAAAGCAACGCCCTTGGTGACCTAGACGTTTGTTCCAAGTTGTTCCTTTGTGTGCTGTTTCTCTGCCAAAATCCTGCAACTTTCAATGCAGGACATCTCCACAGATCCCACCGGGATGGAATTGCCCAGTACAGCATCTCTCAGTGTTGTGTAGAATAGTGGATCCACTGCAGATTGAGAAATGTTTGTGGACACCTGTACTTTGCACAAACACACACACAGCTTGTCTAGTCCCTGTAGAGAAGAAGTACTGCCAACAGAATTGAACATGAACCTATTGGCACCATGCTGCCTAAATGCCAGGCATGGGCTAGTAGAGGGGTATGAAGTCCCCCAGCAGCATTGAGGAGCTGTGAAGCAGTGGAAGAAGAACAGTGTTCTCTGGAATGATGATGGTGGTGGTACGTTTCAGTTGGGATGAGTTGGCGAACATCCTTGTCGCTGACTGCAGTCAAATCCTCACAGCAATGCTCCTCCAAAATCTAGTAGAAAGCCTTCTTGCCTGGACAGTAGAGACAGTTACTCCAACAAAATTTCAGAAGAAACAATAAATGAGTGGGTGTCCAAATACTTTTGTCCATATGGTATATATTCAGCTACTGACTTGATTCTCCCTCACAGGCCTGAAACCGAGCCTGTTTAAGAGAAGCTTGAACAGGCTGTGCTCGACCAATTGTCTGATTTCCTCTTGCAGATTGATCTCCTTGATAATCGCCCAGACTCTCCGCCAAGGCAAAACAGCTTTCTCGCGGTTTCCCACGCAGTGCAGAGCCACCTACGTTACTGTCTGGACTCCAGCACCTCTAAATTCACCCTGTTTTGTGTCAAACCTGATGGAATCTGCAAGCCAAGGGTGCCCCTCCCTGCTATTGGGCATCTGCAGTACATTTACACTAAGGTTCTTGAGTTGGACAACTAGTTCTTGGGAAAAAAAACTTCTAATGAAGGCATTTGGTGACATTAATTTGCACCTATTGCTGAATCAGATGTGCAAATGCACACAAACAGCTTGTCTAGTCTCTGTAGAGAAGTACAGCCAATGGAATAGGACTCTCTGGAGCAGATCTACATGATGAACCTATCAGCACCAGGCTGCCTAATGCCAGGCGTGGGCTTGTAGAGGGGTATAAAGCCCCCTAGCAGCATTGAGCTGTGGAGCAGTGGAAGAAGAACTGTGTTCTCTGCTCCATCTAATGCTTTTGGATAGGATGAGTTGGGGAGTTGGGGATGATGAGGTGGGACACTCTTGTTGCTGAATGCAATCAAATCCTTACAGCAACTCTCATAGTAAAATCGAGTGGAAAGCCTCATTTTCTGGACAGTAGAGACAGTTAAGCCAACAAAAGCTGGCTAATTTGCTTGATTTCAGAAGAAACAATGAATAAACAGGTGTCCCAATACTTTTGTCCATATACTATATACACTGTAGAACTATCTTTAACCAGGCCAAAACCTATTTAAGCCTATTTAATGGTTCTTTGGGCTGTCATGGTTCTTTATACAGTATAACCACAACTGCCATCTTACTAATCTAGAGTGAAAGCTCGAGCTCCACAGATAAACTGCTTCCCGCGACTCGCCGACACAAACAAGCGATTGACCATGAACTCGAATTACTCATGGCAGGGATGACTGTCTTGCGGAAGGCTTGTGTCTTATTTTCCAGTCCAGTTCCTTACGGCTGGTCTCTTGGTGCTGTCTGCCCAGACAGACAGAGCCACAATAGTCTGGCTCGTGCCCATGAACCAATCTGCGCTGAAACCCTCCTGTCCCCTCTGGAGGAAGGGGGTTCACATCCCAGACACATCCCTGGACTGACACATCATCAAGAGGGGAAATTCAGCTGAAGGTGTGGTGTCTCTAGAGATGCTTCCCGAAAAGGTTGACCCAACCATGGGTTCTGTAGAAATGTTTACTTCCATTAGTTTATCAGGTCCTTCAGCTGATCCAGGCTGATCCAGGATCCAGAACTACAATGTCTTCAGTCTTCCAAACTTCAACCATCTTCTACTGCGTTCTCCACACTGGCTTCCAGTAGCTAGTCCTCAGGTTCAGTACCCTAATACTGGCCTACAAAGCCAAGCATGGACCCCAGTCCATTCCCACCTAATGGCAAAGGTCAACGCCCAACAGAGGCCTTCAGTCCTCAGCTGGACGATTGAGCCCTTCAGTCTTCCAGTACAACTCAAGACAAGCGTCTTGGCACCAAGGTGGTGGATGAACCTCTTCTAGGTGTCCCAACAGCCACTGCTCCACAGCTCAATGCTGCTTGGGGGGCTTTATACCCCTCTAGCCCACGCCTGGCATTAGGCAGCATGGTGCCAATAGATTCATATGCTTCATATGCTGTGGTGCTCTGCTCCAGGGAGTCCTATTCTATTGGCATTACTTTCTTACAGGCACAAACCGACAAGCTAGGGATATCTTCTCAGTGGACGGCCCAGCACTTCTTCAGGCCGCTCTGCACCACAAATTCTCTGTCTGGGCTGTTATCCCGGCCCTGGCTCAGGTGTTCCACACGATGAAGTGTGCTGATCCAAATTGAACAGCAGCCTGGGATGAACGCCCACTGCTGCAGAGTGGGCGGTGGGTGTAGATGTTCTGGCGCAGGAAAAGAGCTCGATTTTATGAAGGACTGGCTGGCAGCTGATGTCAAGCCCAAGACAATGGGCGTGTGTGGAAATACCAGTCTGGTTGTTCATCCCAACTGGGATATTAAACCCCTATTGGCATCTGTCCTCCACAACACATCACTGAGTTTAATATTAATGATGTGCTGATTGATAGTGATGCATAATGTATGTCCAGTAGGTTGAGTGAGACGAAGCAGCAGGAACTGAGACTCTAAAAATAAAGGTTCTGGTGTATAGAGACACGGCCCGGCAAATCGTGACCCGAGTGAAGAAATCTCACAGAAAAAAAAAAAGCCTAAAGGTCATTAGCAACATCCAAGCTATTTCGCTAAACGTCTGCTTAATAAATCAGATGCCGTCGGGCGCAGGATGACACTTCCCAAACCCAATGTAATGATTATGCATGAGAGCAGCGATTTGCATATTTTTGACATTTGTTTTGAAGGGGGTCTTATTAAACGGCCTTATTATAATATGAAAGGCCAAACACAACACTGGCCGTGTTTCCGATCATCGCAATCTTAGCAATGAGCTAAAAATGTCAGCAAAGCCCAATGAAGCGCACATGCTGTACGTGCGAATAGGCATAAATCATCCACACCAGTGGGAGCGTCTCAATCCGGCCCACTCTTAAGGGGCCTAACGTGCGAAGAGCTCGAGCCATTGACTGGAAAGGCACCCAGGGTCGGCTCTGCGGGGAGAGGAATCTATCGGCCGCTAAGAGTCGGGCCAACAAACTCATTGACCTCAAAACATAGAGCATTCTGGTCTGCTCCACTGTAAACTTCAGTTCGGTCCCAATTCTTCACTCTTTCCGCTTGTGGCTTTCTGCAAATCAGCGACATTTTGGAGAAATTGCTGTGCTGTGACTGTGTTTGACAATATCATCCAAACCCCCAACCCTACCCCTTCCTGAATTCTGAGCAAACAGCCTCTGAGAGGGCTGCGTTCTCCCTGGCCTCGGCTGGGTAATGAGTCCTTTATCTCAGCCGTTCAGCTTCATGCAGCGGCATTTTGATTCATTCTGCATTTAAATGAAAAATCACAGAATAATCAACGATGGGTAAATTGAATAAAGCGCTCGTTAGCTGGCAGAAGGCGGAGGGGTGGACGCATGGGGCCCTATTTGGCTCCGAATCTGTGAATTTGTCCATGTTTCCATGTGAGCACAGCATTCCTGCTTGTAGTGATGCATAATATTTGACATTCCATAAATCTATATCATGTTTCTTTAGGAAATAATTTATTCGCATAATACTGGAACATAAAGTATTATTATTATTATTCTTATTATTCTTATTATTATTAGAAGAAGTAGTGGTGTTGGTATTAGTATTAGTAGTATTAGTAATAAGAGTAGGTGTAGGAGTAGTAGTAGCAGTGTATTATTAGGAGTAGTAGTAAAGGAGGAGGAGGGGTAAGAGTAGTAGTAGCAGTGTATTAGTAGTAGTTGTAGCAGTTGTAGTAGTAATAGTAGTAGTAGTAGTAGCAGTAGCAGCAGTAGTAGTAATAGAGGTAGTAGTAGTAGTAGCAGTAACAGTAGTAGTAGCAGTAGTTGTAGTAGCAGTAGTAGTAGCAGTAGTAGTTGTAGCAGTAGCAGTAGTAGCAGTAGCAGCAGTAGTAGTAGTCATAGTAGTCATAGCAGTTGTAGTAGTAATAGTAGTAGTAGTAGCAGTAACAGTAGTAGTCGTAGCAGTTGTTGTAGTAGTAGCAGCAGTAGTAGTAGCAGTAGTAGTCGTAGCAGTTGTTGTAGTAGTAGCAGCAGTAGTAGTAGCAGCAGTAGTAGTAGCAGTAGTAGTCGTAGCAGTTGTTGTAGTAGTAGCAGCAGTAGTAGTAGCAGTAGTAGTCGTAGCAGTTGTTGTAGTAGTAGCAGCAGTAGTAGTAGCAGTAGTAGTCGTAGCAGTTGTTGTAGTAGTAACAATGGAGTTTCGCTTTCAGTGATTCTGCAGGAGATTTTCCCACACTGTTCATCCTTACATCCGAAGCATAAAGGGTTCTATGTAGTACTGAAAGGGGTTCTTTGACTCAACAGTGGAACCCTTGGTGGTGTTATATAGACCTATTTTTATTCCTAAAAGGGTTCCACCAGTCTGAAGAACCAGAAAAATAAGCATTTTAGTACCCATAGAGTTCTTTGAGCTTTTGTACTTGAACTTGGAGACTGTTCTGCCTGGAGATTAGATGAAGGGTGGTCTCTGATTTGCTGAACTACCATCTCAAAATCGGCACAACTGAACAGACAGCTCTCGAACACCTGCAGTCCACAACCGGGTTTCTTTGGTTGCTCTGGTTTAACCGCTTGTGGTAAAGCTTCTACAGCCTGATTGAGTGTTGTAGCAGATGTCGGACCTAAACGCCACTGAGTCTATTAATACATGTTCTCCGGGGAGGAGGAACAAGGATGAGGAAAAAAGAGGAGAAAGAGGGAAATGTAGGCAGACAGAGAATGGAGTTCAGGACCTTCCAGTGTGTCCCTGTGTGTGTGTTCGGAGATTTTCGGAGGCTTTGAGGGTGTGGGTGGTTGATGGAGGGCTGTTAGCAGTGATAGTGCTGGGGGTTTGTGGAGGAAGGGGGATGGGGGGAGGAAAGGGGGCGGCCTGGGCCCGGGCAGCATATTAAAGGAGCCAGCCAAGCATGCTAAGGGAATGTAAATGGGGGCTTCAGTGAAGTGCAGCGGGCCAATGGAGCAGACAGAGCGCACCCAACAGGAGGAGCCTCCTTGCTCTCTCTGAACCACGCTGGGCCATTTGCTAATGAGCTGTCCACAGGGTATAGGAGCAGGAACCCACTGGAGCGCTGGGGAACATTGTGGGCTGTTCTTTAACCCCTTAACCTCTAAAGATCTGTCAGATCTGACAGCACAGACATGGCATACTACATTCATAGCAGTTACTGAGCAATTCTAGAATGACTGACATGTCAGTGCTCCACCCAGAGATGAACAGATACACATGAACGTGGATGCTAATGCTAGGCGTGGGCTAGAGGGGTACAAAGCCCCCCAGCGTTGAGCTGTGGAGCAGTGGAAGAAGAGAACTGTGTTCTCTGGAATGATGGTATATTGGTTTATAAGAGATCCATCACACCTGCACACGTCCCGTCACTCTCTAGCAGCTCACAGCAGACGTCTGTAGTCTAGTATGAAGACTGTGTCCGTGGCAGAGACTCAAGAGAGCTGCAGTGAAACGTCCCGACTGAGCCCCACATTTACATTCCAATAAAGCTTATTGATCACACGCCTCTGAAGTCTGACTTTCTGCAGCTTTACTAAACTTCTAGACAACGACTCCTCATATTTTCCTCCATGAAGCTCATGTTGATGCTCAGTAGAGCACAGAGACGCTCCTTTAATAGAGCTGATATTACTGAAATGCTTCATTTTCAATGGGCAGATCTGCAGCTGAAACAGGAGCCTAGTGCAGCCCAACATTTTTAACATCAACATTTTAATAGATCATTCTCCTCATTATGGCTTTTTTCTGGCAGGGTTTCCTGAGGAATCCTTGCCCATTCCTCATGGTCAGTGACCTCCTGCTGCAACCACCGTCTTCAAATCCCAACAAAGATTTTCTATAGGGCTTAAGTCAGCGACTGTGAAGGCCACTCCAGAATCTTCCAGGACTTCTTCTGAAACCAAGCCTTGCTGGACTTTGTGGTATACTTGGGATAATCGTCCTGTTGGAATTGATGCTCAATGACACCCAGGCTTCAGCTTCCTCACAGAAGGCATGACGTTCCCTCCTAGGCTTTCCTGATACTTGACTGAATCCATATAGCCCTCCCTCCACACGCTGCAGGTTTCCAGAGCCAGAGGGAGCAAATCAGCCCCAGAGCATCACCGACCCTCCACCATGCTTCACTGTAGGCAGGGTGTTCTTTTCAGAGTAGGCTTCATTCTTCCTCCTCCAGACATCCCGCTGATCCATAGGCTTAAAAAGGCCCGGTTTTGGGTTTTTTGGGATTCTGCTCTATGGACGGATTGGATTGTAGCAGTATATTGTTGTTGAACTAACTGACATTTATGGTATTTAGCTAACGCTCCTATCCAGAGCACCTACTCGTATTACAGAGGTGGGCCAATATAGTGTCAGAAGTCTTGCCCAAGGACTCTCATCGGTGTAGCGCAGCATAATTCTGTTATACCATTGAAACCCCTTTTTTTGGGGTTTTCTGGGAAATCCAGAACCAGGTCCCTAGTGTGAAAGCAGGGGTTGAAGCTATGGGTCAAAGCCTATCCCAGCATGCTTCCACACTCCACGGCTGGAGTATTTCAGAAATGATGGCTGTCTCATTTCCTCTGTGAGAACAGCTTTGGGTAGAGTGAGCTCTTCTGATGTTCAAACATTAACAATAAAAACAACAGAGGTGATGTGTAGCTGAGTAAGACCGCTCACAGTGGCCTCGGACGCAGAGGAAGAGCGTCGTGGCTATAATTACGTCTGCAAATGACTGTTTCCTGGAGGCCTTGCAGACAAGGCTGGGCGGGAGAAGGTGGAGGGTCGGGGGGGTGAGAGTGGAAATGCAGTGGCTACAAGAAAAAGAGAGATAGAGAGATAGAGAGATAGAGAGAGAGAGAGAGAAAGAGAGAGAGAGAGCTTTGGTTGTTATGGAATGGAAGATAGAGGGTAGCACTTTGCTCGTGGGAATGAAAGCCTCTTCCTATCCTTTTATTTTTTTCCCATATCAGTGCAGCTCCACTGCTGGATGATGTCACTTTGGCCAATCAAGACGCCACTTTAGAGGACATGGCCGTTATGTCATTTATGGATAATGACTCACTGCTTTCTATTGTGTCCAGACGCGAGCGCGAATGGGCGATACTTCTATCGGAAACATGAAAGAAGCTTAGGAACAATAGTAGCATTGAACCATGAGGGCTATTTGTTTACATTCACAGTCGCCGCTGCTATGTGCGGACCCAGAGACGAAAACGGACCACCTTACTGTGCCCTAAAGTGTGAAGTTCTAGCGTGGCCTTCACCTATCTAATAATAATAACAAAAGCCCAGGCCCTGTTCGACCTTACATGTAACCAAACAAGGAGTCGCGGCGAAAAGGGAAACAATTAGGGGATGTGAGCCCAGTCATTTGGCCCTGCGGAAGAGATCTTATCGGGTTTTATTTGGGCCTTTTGTTCTAATAAGGCGTTCAGATGATTCCACAGTAATGTCACGTAATGTCACTGTGTTTTTAGTAAAAAAGATTATTATTATTTAATAGGTGATGTGAATTCGGGAGGGTGATATTAATAGAGTTTAAGAAAAGGATGCTTAGAATATCCAAAACCCCAGGGTGTCCAAGCACCAAGCAGACTTCCAAGAAGAGGTGTTGCAGTGAGGAGAAACGAAAGGGAAGATCATCAGGACGGATGGGAGCGTGAGGTAGAATGAAAAGGGGGTGAGGTGAAAAGAGAGAGAGCGAGAGAGTGAGAGAGAGAGAGAGAGGGGAAACCCTGGAACAGAGCAGTTCCAGAGCTCCCGGCCAGCGCGGTATCTCCGTCCAGACGCTGCCAGGCCGCTACTGGGAAAGAGAGGCTGTGAAAGAATGAAAAAGGAAGGAAAAAACCTCAAGCTGTGTGAAATCCCCAGTAAAAAGAATGTGCTAATGACCCTAAGGGTCGCAAGCCAGCTTGAATACGAAGAGAGTGACGTGTGTGTGTGTGTGTGTGTGTGTGTGTTGTGTGTGTGCGCATATTCATGCCAAGATAGCGTGTCAGATCCGTACGGATACAGCCGACTCTACCCGTCTGAATCTGGACTGTGTTTACCGGATAGTGGCAGAGTGGAAAAATAAGGGTTGAGTACATGGAAGTGACAAACCGTGGAAACCCCCCCCCCCACACACACAAAAAACGGGTCAATTCCAAAACCCCAAAACTGTTACATCACAGTCTTGACCCCTATTTTCACACCCCACTGTTAAAAGCCTTGAAATGCAATGGCTACTTTCAGAGAACATAGACAGCCAGAGCCGGGACAGCTGGTGAAGCAAGTGGGTGCTAGCCAGGTGCTAGGCTAAAAGCTAATGCTACCAGACACTACCACTGCTACCCCAGCTAGCTAACTGCACTGGACACCAAAAGGACCAAGAGAGGACAGCCTTCTCTATAAATGAATGACTTAGGAAAGCAGTGCTAGGCTAAGCTATGCTGTGCTACATGGCTACTGTGGGCCAACCAATAAAACCAGCCAATAAAAGCAGAGCATGTTTTAATTTGAGGCAAAATAACAGGGTGATAAATAGACCTGATTATCTTATTTTTGGAATATTTATATGTATTATGTAATAAAACATGAACAAATAACCTCCTGACTGGATTTCACAGGCATGATGAACGCCGAACCACTGATTCAGACAGTCTTATTGATTAGGAGCAGTGATTGACTATTGATTGAGCACTTACTCTGCGATGCAGGAAAGGACTGATTGCTTGAAATGGTCTTAATGGGTCAAAGCTCTTCTAGCCTTCTGAATGCAGACATAGAGTCTGTACTGATAGACAAGCACACGCTGCTTTTAACAGTAAGACTCTCCATGTGCATAGTGTCATTTTACACAACGGACGCCATTCCCAAATCCCAATTTTCACAATTAATTAGCAAATATCAGACATAAAATCCTAATTAATATAATCCTTTTATTCAAACATGGAGACATATTTACAATAAAACGTTACGGGGTGGTAAGTTTTTGAAATACATTTTGTATTTTGTGTGACGGGGTGGTTGGTTTGTCTTTTAAAGCAACAGTACATTATTTTAATAGACCTAACCTATATAAAGTTAGTGTGACGGGGTGGTAGGTCAAACCCATTTTTTGTTGTTACAAAAAAATATAATTTATTTTATTTCTATATGATGGACAATCACCCAATCCCTGTTCATGTGAACATGTGAGCAATGCCCCCGAACACTAGGAGATCGAACACTAGGACACGTCTCCGCAGACACATGTGAGGTTAGCCGCCGCCTCTTTTCCAACTGATGCTGATGCAGCATCGCTAGGCTCTGTTACAACAGCTAACGGACGCCTGTGCTGACCAGGCCCATTAGGAGTGATGTGGGGAGGAAGTGCCATCAACCCAGCCCTGAGAGAGCAAGGCCAATTGTGCTCTCGGTCTAGACTAAGCAACTGCCACTACTACTACTACTGCTGCTGCTGCTACTACTGCTACTGTTCACAACAGCAGGGCCCGGGATCGAACCAGGGATCCTCAGATCATGGTGGCTGTATCTTAGTCTAATGGACTACCGGGGCTTTTACTTTGAATAAATGTAAATTATGTAAACAGGGACACTGAAATAATATAATATAACATAAAATGTATCATTTAAATGTATTTACAAATGTATAAATAAAAACAATAATAAATAAATGGTGATATTTTAGATGCAAATGTCATGTTTGTCGATATAGACGTGGAAATTATTAAAAATAGTATTTTATGCTTTAAGAAACAGTATTTTCTTAATTGTCCAGATATGAAGCGATTGGTGGTCCGTTCTCAGCACAGCAGTGACACCGACATGGTGGTCTTCAGGGTAGTGGTTCATGTGCAGTGCTGGTACGAGGGTATTAGCACCCTGCTGTTCCTGAGGTTTCTTAACCAGTCAGCGTCACTGCTAGGCTAAGAGAGTGGGTCCACCACCCTAAAATATCCACACTGTGTTTGTTGTGACAGAACAGGGGTCCTGAGAAACGCCTGGGGTCATTTGGGTGTTTCCAGATCAGAGCGACTGACTGTGGATCAGATAACGAAAGTCAAGAGGTCAAGATGTGCCGTGCATCTGTTTCCTGCGCTGACATTCTTCTACTGAGCTGTTCTGATAAAGAGGAGCTCTGACCGGGCTAGTGTTCCAGTGTGGCCAGTAAGTAAAAGTACAAGTTAGGGGTTTCTAATAAAGTGGCCAGTAAGTAAAAGTACAAGTTAAGGGTTTCTAATAAAGTGGCCAGTAAGTAAAAGTACAAGTTAGGGGTTTCTAATAAAGTGGCCAGTCAGTAAAAGTTTAAGTTAGGTGTTTCTAATAAAGTGGCCAGTAAGTAAAAGTACAAGTTAAGGGTTTCTAATAAAGTGGCCAGTAAGTAAAAGTACAAGTTAGGGGTTTCTAATAAAGTGGCCAGTAAGTAAAAGTACAAGTTAGGAGTTTCTAATAAAGTGGCCAGTAGGCAAATGTATAAGTTAGGAGTTTCTAATAAAGTGGCCAGTCAGTAAAAGTACAAGTTAGGGGTTTCTAATAAAGTGGCCAGTAAGTAAAAGTACAAGTTAGGTGTTTCTAATAAAGTGGCCAGTGAGTAAAAGTTTAAGTTAGGTGTTTCTAATAAAGTGGCCAGTCAGTAAAAGTCTAAGTTAGGTGTTTCTAATAAAGTGGCCAGTCAGTAAAAGTACAAGTTAAGGGTTTCTAATAAAGTGGCCAGTAAGTAAAAGTACAAGTTAGGGGTTTCTAATAAAGTGGCCAGTAAGTAAAAGTACAAGTTAGTAGTTTCTAATAAAGTGGCCAGTAGGCAAATGTATAAGTTAGGAGTTTCTAATAAAGTGGCCAGTCAGTAAAAGTACAAGTTAGGGGTTTCTAATAAAGTGGCCAGTAAGTAAAAGTACAAGTTAGGTGTTTCTAATAAAGTGGCCAGTGAGTAAAAGTTTAAGTTAGGTGTTTCTAATAAAGTGGCCAGTCAGTAAAAGTCTAAGTTAGGTGTTTCTAATAAAGTGGCCAGTCAGTAAAAGTTTAAGTTAGGTGTTTCTAATAAAGTGGCCAGTCAGTAAAAGTACAAGTTAGGGGTTTCTAATAAAGTGGCCAGTCAGTAAAAGTTTAAGTTAGGTGTTTCTAATAAAGTGGCCAGTCAGTAAAAGTTTAAGTTAGGTGTTTCTAATAAAGTGGCCAGTCAGTAAAAGTTTAAGTTAGGTGTTTCTAATAAAGTGGCCTACAATGGGATTTTACAAATGATCCCTGTCACATTTTGTGATACTTCACCCGTATCTGTATCAGGACGGTAAGGTGGCGCACTGGGATGATCCTAATTTGGACTCTTCTAGTTCATGTGCTTGCTTTGCACTCTTCACCTAAACTTAACCTCAGCCCTGAACCTAAAGCCCTGCCCACCACGCCCTGAGGATGATCCTGAAGCTAATCCTAAAACACCCCCACCCCACACCCCCCCGTTCTGATTCCTATCTGTTTATGGTAACAACAGGAACGTCTCAAAGAGAATTAAGCCTGATCTAAACACAGACGGCCGTTACTATTTTTACTCACTCCTGCAGTGTGTTTGGGGTTATACAGGCGTCTGAGACACAGTCTGCCTGGACCGCTACCTGGGCTGTTGATTCAACAAACTGATGACGTATACTCCAGTGCAGGGGTGAAATCAGCCTAGTGCTGACCCTCTCTCCCCACCATGGCATCTGTAGCTATTACTGTACCAGACGACATACATCAAATTATACATAGGGCTTCATCTTTTACAGGTAGTGTTTCTAATAAAGTGGCCAGTCAGTGAAAGTTCAAGTTAGGTTTTTCTAATAAAGTGGCCAGTGAGGGAAAGCACACGGAAGGTGTTTCTAATAAAGTGGCCAGTAAGTGTACATACAAGTTAGGTGTTTCTAATAAAGTGGCCAGTGAGTGGAAGTACAAGTTAGGTGTTTCTAATAAAGTGGCCAGTCAGTGAACGTACAAGGTAGGTGTTTTTAATAAAGTGGCCAGTCAGTGAACGTACAAGTTAGGGGTTTCTAATAAAGTGGCCAGTGAGTGGAAGTACAAGGTAGGGGTTTCTAATAAAGTGGCCAGTGAGTGGAAGTACAAGTTAGGTGTTTTTAATAAAGTGGCCAGTGAGTGGAAGTACAAGTTAGGTGTTTTTAATAAAGTGGCCAGTCAGTGAACGTACAAGGTAGGTGTTTTTAATAAAGTGGCCAGTCAGTGAAAGTACAAGGTAGGTGTTTCTAATAAAGTGGCCAGTCAGTGAAAGTACAAGGTAGGTGTTTCTAATAAAGTGGCCAGTCAGTAAACGTACAAGGTAGGTGTTTCTAATAAAGTGGCCAGTCAGTGAAAGTACAAGTTAGGGGTTTCTAATAAAGTGGCCAGTCAGTGAAAGTACAAGGTAGGTGTTTCTAATAAAGTGGCCAGTCAGTAAAAGTTTAAGTTAGGTGTTTCTAATAAAGTGGCCAGTCAGTAAAAGTTTAAGTTAGGTGTTTCTAATAAAGTGGCCAGTCAGTAAACGTACAAGTTAGGGGTTTCTAATAAAGTGGCCAGTCAGTAAAAGTACAAGTTAGGGGTTTCTAATAAAGTGGCCAGTCAGTAAAAGTTTAAGTTAGGTGTTTCTAATAAAGTGGCCAGTCAGTAAAAGTTTAAGTTAGGTGTTTCTAATAAAGTGGCCAGTCAGTAAAAGTTTAAGTTAGGTGTTTCTAATAAAGTGGCCTACAATGGGATTTTATAAATGATCCCCGTCACATTTTGTGATACTTCACCCGTATCTGTATCAGGACGGTAAGGTGGCGCACTGGGATGATTCTAATATGCTTTGTTTTTCTAATAAAGTGGCCAGTCAGTGAACGTACAAGGTAGGTGTTTCTAATAAAGTGGCCAGTCAGTGAACGTACAAGGTAGGTGTTTCTAATAAAGTGGCCAGTCAGTGAACGTACAAGGCAGGTGTTTCTAATAAAGTGGCCAGTCAGTGAACGTACAAGGCAGGTGTTTCTAATAAAGTGGCCTACAATGGGAATGATCTACATTGGCGATATCTTGAGGTTCACTCAAATCTTGTTGTGTAAATCTTCCATCAGGTCATCAGGTTAGGGTGGACTCTGTCTTCTCTGATGTTCGCATGCACACCCTGTCTGCTGGGATGCTTTAACCCCTCGAGCCCACAGTGTTCAAAACAAACAAGCAGAAGGCTAATCCGTACAGACACACACGTTCTCCTGAACCTGCCGCTGCTCTTTCATACCAGCAGAGTGAGGAGAGGAGGGTAAAGGCAGAGCCTGGGAGAAGCTGGGAAACGTCTGCAGGCTCATGGAGCTGAATTTAGACTCTCCTGTGTCGGTCATTTACCGCAAACGGCACCAAACCAGCCTCTGTTTGTTTTAAATGGAGTTACAGTAACATGCTGTAAAAAGCTTCCTCACAGCTGCTCGGGTTCGGCACGGAAGCACACGCTCCCTGTCCACTTTATTAGAAACCCCTCCCTTGTAGACCAGCTGTTGATGCACAGTTTGCATTAGTCACCCTCTAGCTGTTTATCTGTGGTCAGTTTCTGACAGAGTGGCTCTTATCCTTAGCTGGATATTTTCGGGTGGTGGACCCACACTAAACCTAACAGTGACACAGTTGCATTAGCGCCACACACACTACCAGGAACAAGGGAGGTAGGTACAATGAAGGGGGTTTCTAATAAAATGGCCAGTGTTGAAGCACAAGGTAGGAGTTTCTAATAAAGTGGCCAGTGAGGGTTAGCATGAGGTAGGGGTTTCTGATAAAGTGGCCAGTGAGGGTTAGCATGAGGTAGGAGTTTCTGATAAAGTGGCCAGTGAGGGTTAGCATGAGGTAGGAGTTTCTGATAAAGTGGCCAGTGAGGGTTAGCACGAGGTAGGGGTTTCTGATAAAGTGGCCAGTGAGGGTTAGCACGAGGTAGGAGTTTCTAATAAAGTGGCCAGTGAGGGTTAGCACGAGGTAGGTGTTTCTAATAAAGTGGCTAGTGAGGGTTAGCACGAGGTAGGTGTTTCTAATAAAGTGGCCAGTGAGGGTTAGCACGAGGTAGGTGTTTCTAATAAAGTGGCCAGTGAGGGTTAGCACGAGGTAGGAGTTTCTGATAAAGTGGCCAGTGAGGGTTAGCACGAGGTAGGAGTTTCTGATAAAGTGGCCAGTGAGGGTTAGCACGAGGTAGGTGTTTCTAATAAAGTGGCCAGTGAGGGTTAGCACGAGGTAGGTGTTTCTAATAAAGTGGCCAGTGAGTGAAAGTACAAGTTAGGTGTTTCTAATAAAGTGGCCAGTGAGTGGAAGCACAGAACAGGTGTTTCTAATAAAGTGGCCAGTGAGTGGAAGCACAGTATAGGTGTTTCTAATAAATTGGCCAGTAAGATAGCACAAGCTTGGTGATTCTAATAAAGTGGCCAGTGAGTGGATGTATTAGGCAGGTGATTCTAATAAAGTGGCCAGTGAGTGAAAGTACAAGTTAGGTGTTTCTAATAAAGTGGTCAGTGAGTGGAAGCACAGAACAGGTGTTTCTAATAAAGTGGCCAGTGAGTGGAAGCACAGTATAGGTGTTTCTAATAAATTGGCCAGTAAGATAGCACAAGCTTGGTGATTCTAATAAAGTGGCCAGTGAGTGGATGTATTAGGCAGGTGTTTCTAATAAAGTGGTCAGTGAGTGGATGTATTAGGGAGGTGTTTCTAATAAAGTGGCCAATGTAGAATGTCATACAATATTGGAGGATACTCCTGCAGTGTGATTTCCTTTGTCTTGGTGGGCTTGTTGGCGTTGGCGGAGAAATCCACTGTGAGTGTTGGGGGGGGGGGGGGGGGGGGTGGGAGAGAGTGGGAAGAGCGCAGACCGCATTGTCAGATCCCATTACTGTACCACAGCAGCCACTCCAGACACTGCCCTGGGCAAGGAGGCCAAATCTGCCCACTGCTTCAGTTCTCCTCCATCCAGTCAACGTTAACCTACATAACTGCAGTAGCCAGACACAAAGAGGGGACCACCACAGTCACCATAGATCATAATCACAGCAATCACCCACTGTCACTCAAGAGGTCCAGCACAGAATCACCAAGTTTTTTTTAAAGAACCCTTAAACTACCTTATCACGGATGACCTGGTGCCAGTGGCTCCTGTCAAGTGGTGGATTTATTAGGCAGTAAGTGAACAGTGACGGGTCACAACATCTCCAGAACATCAGGCAGGTCTTGTGGGAGTGTTCCCAGTACGCGATGGTCATTGCCTCCCAAAAGTAAAGTGCTCCCAGAAAGAACAACAGAAGGAGGCCCCACCTCGCAGCTCACAGGACGTAAAGAATCTGCTGATGATGTCTCGGTACCAGATACCGCAGGACACCTTCAGAGGTCTTGTGGAGCCCATGCCTTGGCGGGTCAGAGCTGTTTAGGTGGAACTAGGGAGTCCTCCATGAGATTAGGCAGGTGGTTTTAATGTTTTGACTGATTAGTCCCTGGCCCCAGTCACCTACATGAACAATCCTGTGTAAACAGCACTCACATTTCACACACACACACACACACACACACACATAGAGAGAGACATATTTGGGAAGTTTATCTGTTTGTAACAGCTGGCCCTGGGTTTCCTGCCCTAACCGTGTGTGTAGCCACACTGACCTTTCAGCCCAAATTTGGCCCTCGGCGCTGGAGGCTGCTGTTTATATAGTGCCAGCCTGAGTGACAGCTGTACAATAAGTATAAATACACTCTCCTCTGCGCTGCCGGCGCTCTGACAGGGGAGGCCTAAACTGGCCTGAGGTAGTGGGTTCGACTCTTGCTCTGGTGTGTTCTCCCTGTGTGGGTTTCCTCTGGGTACTCTGGGTACTCCCACCCCTACACACACAGTAGGTGAATTGGCAATGCTAAACACACTATAAATAAACACTAAATTAAATAATTAATTAATTAATTCATAATTATTTCTAAATATAATATATATAAATATATATAAATGATAAGAATATAGTAAAGTAAATATAGTATAGTAAATGATCTCTAAGTTAAATAGGATAAATCACCACATAATTTATACTCGAATGAAACACGTAAATCCATCAGTGAGAACAGTGAGCGTCACCAGAGTGGGATGATTCTTTATGGCCCCTTAAACCAAACCAGATTGTTGAAACTGTATATTCTTCCAAAACATTACAACCACCTGTCTAATGTTGTCTATACCCCCCTTGCGCCATTAAAACAGCTCTGACACTTTGAGGCATGGACTTCACAAGACCTCAGATCAAATCAGGTGTAGTGTAACATCACAGTACACAGGTGTAAAGGTGAGTGGAACCTAAACAGTAAAACAGTAAAAACACATTTATATACACATATAGCTACACTATACACACACTATATACACACTATACACACTATACACTTACTATATACACACTATACACACTATATACACTACACACACACACACTATACACTTACTATATACACACTATACACTTACGATATACACACTATACACACTATACACTTACTATATACACACTATACACTTACGATATACACACTATACACTTACTATACACACACTATACACTTACTATACACACTATACACTTACTATACACACACTATACACACAATATACACTTACTATATACACACTATACACACTATACACTTACTATATACACACTATACACTTACTATACACACACTATACACTTACTATATACACACTATACACACTATACACTTACTATATACACACTATACACTTACTATATACACACTATACACACAATATACACTTACTATATACACAGTATACACACTATACACTTACTATACACACACTACACACACACACAATACACTTACTATATACACACTATACACTTACTATACACTTACTATACACACACTACACACACTACACTACACTACACACTTACTATACACATGATACGTACACTACAGAAACTATACACATACTGTACACACACTATAAATACTCTATACACATACTGTACACACGCTATACATACTCTATACACACACTGTACACACACTATACATACTCTATACACACACTATACATACTCTATACACACACTATACATACTCTATACACATACTGTACACTTACTATACACACACACACACACTATACACACTTAGACTATAAACACGCTATACATACACTATTTACACACTGTACACACACTATACATACTCTATACACACACTGTACACACACTATACATACTCTATACACACACTGTACACACACTATAAATACGGCTTATGGCTGATCGGTATCGGTCTGTGATGGACGCGGATTGGCAACCTTCAGAAACTTAAAGAAGGACCATGAGGTAGAAGGTTGAGAGAGAGGGTAGTGTTTTTGGGAGCAGAGTTTGGGAGCTGTCCTACAGTAACAGGAAGAACTCCACTGTTCTGCTGAATGTGACTATATGTTTCGCTGTGATTGAACTTTTCCATGTTGTCCCCAGCACAGATTGTCCCGACGCAGGAAATTCCGGAGTAATAACGAAGTTTTCTTCCTCTGGCCTGTTCGCTCTCCTCTCTCCCAACACAAACAAACAAACACCAAACAAGCCTACGGGAAGCATAAACACCAGGCCAGGCAGAGCAGCGTCTTAATGAAGCTGTGTGAGTGTCTGCTAGCACTCTATTGCCTGGGGGCTCAGTGATTTCCCTAAAACCTGCAACCCCCCCACCCTCAATCTACATTCTAACACAATACAATCAACCGATCACCACATTTCACAAACAGCATTTCAATCACTTCTAGTCTCTGACCTTCACCTGATTATCTTATTGATCAGATTTGGGTTGCGTCCATACAGGTTCTTATCAGCTGGCCAGACCCCAGAGTGGTGCTATCTGAATGTGGAGGAGCAGTTTCCATAGAGACTCCTACTACTTTGTAGTATGTTAAGATGTTAGCATGCACTGCACTAGAGCCAGGAAAGTCCTTCTTGCCCTGGCAGGCCGCTGATCTTCACCACATGTCTCTACTGTCCAGGGATGAAGGCTTTCTACCAGATATTGGAGGAACATTGCTATGAAGATTTGATTGCATTTAGCAACATGAGTTGCTTTAGTGAGGTCTGGATGGATGGAGGTTGGATGATGATCACCAGCACACCTCATCATCCCCAACTGCTGAACTCATCCCATCCAAAAGTACTGGATGGAGCTCCACCACCACCACCACCACCACCATCATTCCAGAGAACACAGTTCTTCTTCCACTGCTCCATAGCTCCTCGATGCTGCTGGGGGGCTTTACACCCCTCTAGCCCACCCCTGGCATTAGGCAGCATGGTGCCAATAGGTTCATTTTTACTCATTTTGCCATGGGTGCACCTTGAAGTAGCTGAATGCCTTCATCAGAAGTGGTGTCCACAAATATCTGGACATACAGTGTATATACAGTGTAGGAGTGTAGTCAGGTTTAATGAGGTCTATCGTGAGACTTAGGAGAGCACTAATGCACCACTGACTTCTAGAGGTATAGACACCAGCATGGATGTACATAAATCTGGACTGCATGAAGTTCTCAGCACCCGGTCACTCATGCCTCGCCGCTGTGGCTCCAAAGGTGTTTTTGTTGGGCCACCTTAGAGATTACACAGGACTTTCCATGGGCAGCCTTCAAATCTGACCGAAGATGATGTGTTTCCAGCAGAATAACCACACAGCCTGGGTCTGGATCTTTTCTCCAGAGCAGATGTGTGGGTAGAAACACCAGAATTCAAGCTGGACCTCTCGTTGGCTTGGTGTTTTGTCAGCTGTGGGGACGGTGTTGCGGTTGGGCTGGATGATATTACAGATGTGTTATTATTCAGTAACTCCTATGAAACTAATCTGTAGGTTGTATAGGCCAACATCTGTCCTTTTGGGTGTAGCCTCTTCATACAGACCCCTCTAGACTCGCACTTACTGAGCTTCATTCTGGGGGAGGAAAAATCAGTCCGGCAGGTTTAACTCCTCCCACTTAGTCCCTGTAAACATTAGCAACATTAGCAGTGAACACCCAGAACACCACAGCTAGCAAAGTGACACTTTGGGGAGACACTGAGGGGTCTGAACCGGCGCTGAGGGGTCTGACCCGGCGTTGAGGGGGTCTGACCTGGCATTGAGGGGGTCTAACCCGGCACTGAGGGGTCTGACCTGGCGTTGAGGGGGTCTAACCCGGCACTGAGGGGGTCTTACCTGGCGCTGAGGGTTCTGACCTGGCGTTGAGGGGGTCTAACCCGGCACTGAAGGGGTCTTACCTGGCGCTGAGGGTTCTGACCTGGCGTTGAGGGGGTCTAACCCAGCATTGAGGGGGTCTAACCCGGCGCTGAGGGGTCTGACCTGGCGTTGAGGGGGTCTAACCCGGCACTGAGGGGGTCTTACATGGCGCTGAGGGTTCTGACCTGGCGTTGAGGGGGTCACAGCAGTATTTACTGAGCTTCATTCTGGAGGAGGAAAAATCAGTCGGCAGGTTTAACTCCTCCCACTCAGTCCCTGCAAACATTAGCAACATTAGCAACATTAGCAGTGAGCATCCAGAACACCACAGCTAGCAAAGAGACACTTTGGGGAGACACTGAGGGGTCTGACCCGGCGCTGAGGGGGTCTGACCCGGCACTGAGGGGGTCTGACCCGGCGCTGAGGAGTCTGAATGGTTGCTAAATTAATGAATTAGCATTTTTAATCACAAACATGATTAAATCAGGCCCACCGTTCAGCCCTGCGTTCACTCCCCTTCAGTTTAGCTCTCATTTTATTGGTCGCCTCGTTAAAAATGACACATACTGGGCGGAGCTTTCCAGCTGGAGTTCAGCATGGTTAAACTGGGTGGAGTGGAAACTCTGGAAAGGGTATTTGGGTGAAATATGGGTGTGTTTAGGAAAGGCCACAGGCCCAGCCATTGACTACAACACGACTGGAAGCCGGTAAACGCTGCTATTCAGGCTTCAACATTAATTAACGTGGAAGTGTGATAGTGGTCTACACACTGAATCACTAATTTACTAATGCGTAGTGTGTGTTAAGAGAACTTCACACTAAACTAGGTCGAGATGCTCTGTACGCAAGTCAGCCTGACATCACATTTTTATATCATATAATAATATAATAATATGCTGGTGATATCTGCCAATTATGCCTTCAGTGTTGGTGAGCTGGTGGAGGACTGCGCCTGGCCTGAGCTGGATACCTGTCATTATTTATCATTAATCCCATCATGAGAGTCCAACTGGCCTACATAACGTACTGCAAGAGGTACGAGATGAGATAGAGATGGAGTGAGGTGGGTAAACAGGGAGAACCGCAGCTCGAAAAACATAATGGGTTCAAACAGACCACTAAAAAAAGAACTTTTCCAAAAATACACAACAGCTTACTGGGAACTCGCACGCCAGTATATCTTTATGCAACAAGTTACACAACTGCTGGGGGGACAGATAGAGGGGCGTAATGAGGATGGCAGAGGGAAGGGAGGAATGAGGGAAAGATGGAGGTAGATAGATAGAGAGAGAGAGAGAGAGAGAGAGAGAGAGAGAGAGGCCCTGCTCCTCTTTGTCAGTAACTACAGAGCGATCTCCAATTACTACACAAAAGGAGCTCATTCAGGAGGCATGGGTCTAAACACTGGGGCTTTGCATGTGTAATGAGTGCTACACTGCATGCTAAGAGGAGTCCAGCACAGCACAGCACAGGGATACACTCCACTGGTACACACACACACACCGTCACACACCGACACACACCGACACACACCAGGCCAGTATTGGAGTATGTAGCAGATTTACACAGTGGAATAAGATCCTTGAGAGAAATACACCCATCGGCCATAACATTAACACCACTGCCAGTTCGAGCGAATGACAGTGATGATCTGGGTTCTGTGTGGTACACACTGGGCTCGCCACTCACGTCCACTTGTGCTGGACGCAAAAGTGGGAGGTGCTCTCAGTAGCGAGTAGCGAGGGTCTGCTATCGTGTCCTGGCCTAGCTGGAGATGTTAGCATGTTAGCTGGTTAGCTCACAAGCTCATTTTAGAGTCTCTCTCTCTTCTTATCTAACTTCAGCGCTGGCTAGTTTTAACTACAGATCTGGAAGATCAGCCAGGGCCGACCTCCGCTGTCATGTTCAACCTCTAATGAAGGGTCCTGATCATTTTTTTACACTTGTTTCCTCCATGTTGGAGGGAACTACCGGACTGCTCTCCTATTGGCTGCACTGAGACACTTGAACTGTATATATGCTGTATATATAATCCTGTGCATGTGCCGTGATGGCCTCCGTTTACCACCAAGCTTCTTCAGGCAGCAAGTGAGCAGTCAAATCTTAAAGGTGATGAACCTGAGACACTGTGATGTTCTAGACGACTGGGTCAGAACATCTCCAAATCATCAGGCAGGTCTTCCCATGAACCATGAACCTACAATGCTCCAATGAAAGACAACCCACGAACCGGCGACAAGGTCATGGGCAACCAAGGCTCATAAACCCTATTAAAGTGTAAAACTCCCAGTACAACCAAAACACCAGTAATAACTGCTTATTAGCATTAGCATGTGGCTAAAACCTTATCAGAACACAATCCAGATACTAGTCTCGTGAAGTAACCAGGTGTAAACGGCTAACATTGGTCTTGGTGGCAGAAGCCACACAACACACGAGGTGTGTTGACAGGTCGTAGCTGCTTTGCCGTCACAAGGGGGACCTATACAATATTGGACAGGTGGTTTTATTGTTATGGCTGTTTATTGCAATGGTACAAAACTTATTAAGCAACAAGAAGAGGGATCAAAGCTTTAGGTGGGGCTGGAAGCTCTCAGCAGTGCTGATGAGGCAATTTTAGGAGGCCAAGAACTGAAAATAATGCTGGCATGGAAACTACCTGTCCGTCGCCACGTCCCGCGTGTGGACATACCTTGTGTCTTTGAACTGGACGTGGAGTGAGAGTGTGAGGAAGGAAGGATGTGTGTGTGTGTGTAGTATTTGGAGGATATGCTGGTGAGGGGACAGAGCTGGGCTTCTTAGGAAATGACTCACTCCAACCTAAGCATCCCGTAACCAAGCGGAAAGCACACCGCCGGCTTTCAGCTTTTCCTCGGCGCTTCCTTCTGGTGCTTTCCAGTGTTGCTTATGATCAGTGCGATGAGCAGATCATGGCCTTGCATTCTTCACACATTAGACTCATCCAGAAGAATTAAAGGTTACAGTATGGGTCAAAGATCCAGTTCTGGTTCATTCCTGAGTCACGCTTTGGTCAGATCTCCTCAGAACCTCATTCACTGTCAGTCCCATAACTCATAAGGTGGTATAAAAACATTTAATAGATGTTTTTATTGTTTATTTGTTATTGTGGGTCACATGATGCGGCCTAGAAGGCCGTGGTCCGAGCTATAGGACCCCTGGAACAGAGAGAGAGGGCTTAAAGTAGCTGAATGCGTTCGTTAAAAAGGGTGTTCTTTTTTGATTTTGAA
The DNA here is from genome assembly GCF_030463535.1 of Salminus brasiliensis. NCBI lineage: Eukaryota > Metazoa > Chordata > Actinopteri > Characiformes > Bryconidae > Salminus > Salminus brasiliensis. Next base: position 2,326,600 of record NC_132894.1, on the reverse strand, counting down.
TGAGCAGGTGTCCCAATACTTTTGTCCATTTAATGTACATCTCTTTCAAACATGGTTCTTATTTTTTAAGAGTAAATTTCTAGGGTTGTTCATTTGTCTGTTTGCACCAGCAAGCTAACGTTTACTTCACCTTGAGTTCATCTCGCTCTCTCTCTCGTTAGTATTTAGCTTCTGTCTTTAGGTTTCCAGCTACTCAAACCAGGATCGATATCCACTAATGATGCAGTGTTTTTTTTTTTAAATCATTTTCTACAGGTAGCTGTTGTACATTTTCAAAGTTGCCAAAAAAAACCACACCCTTCAACCTGACCTGACCTTTTGACCTGCGGCTGCTTTAAAAACCTCAGAACCTCATTTAGTGTCAGTCCTATAACTCATAAGGTGCTATAGAAGTAAAAATATTTGATAGATGTTTTTATTATTTACATTATTGTTGTTGTGGGTCACATGATACAGCCTAGAAGGCCGTGGTCAGAGCTATAGGACCCCTGGAAAAGAGAGAGGGCTTAAAGTAGCTGAAGGCATTGGTTAGAAGGGGTGTCCACAAACATTTGGGTAAATAGTGCACTGTTAAATTAGTAAATACTATTTTGCATTTACATAATAATACATAATACATACACTCTTCACTCTTTTATCACACACAGGAAATGATGGGAATGTGTGTGTTTGGCTGATCTGACCAATTAGAGCCCTGATATCTATTCAGGTCCATTGAATGGGTCCTGGATGACACCTATAGCTTATAGCTTGGAGCTGCCCTCTTAAAAATGGTCAACAGCCCTAAACCAGAAGAAAAACAAGCGCCTCTCTCTCTCTCTCTCTCTCTCTCTCTCTCTCTCTCTCTCTGTTTTTCTGCACTCCCTGCCCTGGTGGCACCAGCATTATCGGGGTCTATTTAAAGCCCCGACTCTCTACAAAACCTAAGGGAAGGATGGAGGGGGGTGAAGGCAGAGAAAACATCCCAGAGCCCAAAAAAGGCTTCAATATTCCCCAACACGGCCGTCTCCCAGCTAGAGCACGAGCCAGGGGAGCAGCCGTTTCCCACCGCGAGGCGTGGGAGAAGGCAGCGGCCATCAGGGGAAAACATGCACTCCATGCCCAGAATGAGGAAACGAGGGCAGCCTTCCTGCCCGTCGTTTATTTTCAAAGGCTTTAAGCATCCATTGGAAACTGAGCGCTTCCACCTTGTTCTCCATACTAATGGGAATGCTTTCTTTTTGTCCATCAAAGGTGACGTAGTTTACCCCTTGTCCACACGTTAGCACAGTTCCCTGGGCCTTAATGAAACGTCTGTGACATGTTTTGGTCAGAATAGGCTACCTTAAGGGTCCAGAACCAACAGCACGCATTTACACCCTGTCTAAACAGCCCTGTTCAGATTGGCCAGTTTGAGTGCTTGCCCCGCCCACCATCCCCACCCCTTTTCTTTACTCCTCTTACATTGAGATGGTTATTTAAGGGATGCCATTAAAGAACCTTTTAATGCAATTCACTTGATGTGTCATACACTATATGTCCAAATATTTGTGGACACCCCTTCTAATGAACGCATTCAGCTACTTTAAGTTGCACCCATTGCAGACACACATTTGCAAATGCACACACACACACTCACAGTTTGACTAGTCCCTGTAGAGAAGTACTGCCAATAGATTAGGACCCTCTCTGGAGCAGATCAAAATCATGAACCTGCTGGCACCATGCTGCCTAATAATGCCAGGCGTGGGCTAGGATGGGGGTATAACCCCCCCCCAGCTGCATTGAGCTGTGGAGCAGTGGAAGAAGAACTGTGTTCTCTGGAATGATGATGGTGGTGGAGCTCCATCCAGTACTTTTAGGATGAGTAAGGTGGGGTGGTGATCAACTAACATCCTGACCTCACTAACGCTCTTGTCGCTGAATGTAATCAAATCCTCACAGCCATGTTCCTCCAAAATCTAGTAGAAAGCCTTCTACCCTGGGCAGTAGAGACAGTTACTCCAACAAAAACAGGATTGACTCTTTTTTTTATATATATATATATTGAATGAGCAGGTGTCCCAATACTTTTGTCCATTTAATGTACATCTCTTACAGCACCAGCAAGCTAACGTTTACTTCACCTTGAGTTCGTCTCGCTCGCTCTCTCGTTAGTATTTAGCTTCTGTCTTTAGGTTTCCAGCTACTCAAACCAGGATCGATATCCACTAATGATGCAGTGCTTTTTCTCATTTTCTACAGGTAGCTGTTGTACATTTTCAAAGTAGCCCAAAAAACTCCACACCCTTTAACCTGACCTGACCTTTTGACCTGCGGCTGCCTTTTAAAACTGTGGGTTGAGCTACTCAGATGGCTTGTGACATACAGGAAGCTAAGCTAATTCTGCGCTGCATATCGAATGCCCTGTTTTCTAACACGTGGTAGCCCACAGGAAACGAAATGGGCTGTCTTATTTAAGAATTAAAGGGGGTTGGTTAGCCCTTCACATACTCAGATGTCTAAAAATATGCTAGAAAAAGCTAATTTTACATAATATGACCTATTTTTAGGGATTTCTAATGGAAGCCTGTATTGTATAGAGCACTTAATGGCAATGTAATGATAATGATGTCATGCAGACAAAGCGGCTGTACCCTGCCCACGCATGGAGGGGAAAAAGACTGCAGCTCAGGCAGGTTTTGAAGTGGTGGCTGAGACGAAACTGCGGCTTAAAGTTAAACCGAGCCAAAAAGCAAACCATAAGGGGGTATTTGGTGAGAACAGGCATGAGAGGCCTCATCCACTGAGGGAGGAAAACAGTACAAGAAGAAAGAGAAGACAAAGGATCCGACGTAGATCCATACGCTTCCCATCATTAAAACCTTTAAACCCCACACTTTCTCTCCCCTTCCCGTCATCTTGACCTCTCCTCCAGTTCCTCCAGCTCCTTCAGCTTGTGGACAGGCCATAGCAGCTGGTCAGAGAGAGAGAGAGAGAGAGAGACATGGAGGGTAGCAGAGCCGGTGGAGAGAAACAGTTAACACTGTCGTGGGGACTCTCTCACCACAGGCCGACCAGCTTGGCTCTATCTGCTGGGACAATTTGCCACTGGCTGACTGGACTCAAACAAAACCAGGGAAAAGGGAACCTGGGCACAAAGCAGGGAGCGCAGTGCAGCCTGGCACTGCTCAATACCCCTCACACACTTGACATGGGAGAGCTATTACATAATCTTGCTCACACAGAAACACAGCGTTCAGCGCTGGAGGTCGGGATACAGTGCAACTGATGGGCACTTAACGCACGTGTGGAGTCCTCGTTAAAGGAGAACGCCACCAATTTTCAACCAAAAAATCTGCGCTGTTGAGTGACAAAGTGCTTCAGGCCAGAAACGTACACAGTCAGATTTCTGTAGGGGGGGAAACACAACCAGGGGTCACTATGACTACAACACAAAGGGGCCTTGGTAAAGTGTGTTAATGATAAAGTAAAATTGTAAAAAAATAAAATAAGAATAATAAGAATAAAATAAGAACAAAAATAAAAATATAATAATATACATATATATTAGCTATTCTTTATTTTTTATATAGTTTATAAATATACATATATATATATATATTTTTTTTATACTTCTCTGTATTTTTTTTACTGAAATCTCCATTTGTACCAAATGCACCATATGTGCACATATACCACAAAAGCAGCATATATATATATATAAAGGATAAAGGTGCACGTATTCGTCACTGTACAGTGTGGACTGTACAGCGAAATGTGTCCTCCGCATTTAACCCATCTGGTAGTGAACACACACTCACACACACGTGTTAGGGGCAGTGAGTACACACACACACCCAGAGCAGTGGGCAGCCAACTCCAGCGCCCGGGGAGCAGAGAGGGTAAAGGGCCTTGCTCAAGGGCCCAACAGTGGCAGCTTGCCGAGCCCGGGAATCGAACCCACAACCCTGTTATCAATATCCCGGCGCTCTAACCGCTGAGCCACCACTGCCCCTAAAAACGCTTCACGATTTTGCGTGTCATCCTTGCGCAGGGGCCATGCTAATCTTCTCTGTATCGTTCCAATTTTAGTATATGTGCTGCCGTAGCACATATACGTGTGTGTATATATATATACACACACACCAATGAGTTATACCAGCGCAACACACACTAACACACCACCACCACGTCAGTGTTTCTGCAGTACTGAGTTTGACCCACCACTCAAATGCCACCTCTTTTTATTAATATTAATAATAATATTTATGTATATATGTATATTATTATTAATATAATAATATACATATATATTAGCTATTCTTTAATTTTCTAATATATTTTATAAATATACATATATATTTTTTTTACTGTATGACTGTTTGTGCACATATATCACAAAAACATTACATATATATATGTATTTGTATATATATACACACACCAATGAGTTATACTAGCGCAACACACACTAACACACCACCACCACGTCCGTGTTTCTGCAGTACTGAGTTTGACCCACCACCCAAATGCCACCTCCTCTGTAGTGGTCAGTCTTGTGGGGTTCTGAGCATTGAGAAACAGGGCAAAGGGGGGCTGTTAACAGAGTCTGCAGAGAATCAGATGGACACAGTCTGGACAGAACTACACAGTGCTCCTATATGGTAAAACGGATAAGTGAGCATAGGAGCGAGATGGTGGTGTTAATGATATGGCTGTATTTTTTGTATACTTATATGTTGGACATGTGCATAATATATACATTATATATATATATATATATCCACCTGTACAGTATGTAGTAATAATATGAATGATAGTACATATGTGTAATATTTGTATATGATAAATATTGTCACTTTTCTCTATAATGTAAATCTGGCAGTTGTTCTTTATATTGTATCAGAAGTTTTTGATGAATGGACCAATAGAAATGCTCCAAAATTGACTTCAATTGAATGTTAAGAAATCCTGTAAAGTTGAAGGACAACATGTTGGATATAAAAAAGGACATTCCATATATTCCAACATACATCATATATTAGAAATCTGTCTACTGCCATAAATCAGCACTGCTGTTTGTGAGTGACGTCTGTTCTGAGCCTCATCTTGGCAGGAGAGCATCATTAGAAGGAAAGCTGAGAAACCGCCGCTGCATTCCTCCATCAGCGCTCACACAAACATGTCAGTCCGGCGGCGCATGACAAGCATGCAAGGCCTCCGCACCTCATTCCTCCCCCACCCACCCACACACCCCTTCACACACTCTCTCTCACACACACACACCCCTCAACTTCCCTTGGACTCTGTCTCTCTCTCTTTCTCTCTCGCCCCCCATTTTCCCACCATTTACGTAAAGTAAATTCTCATTAAGCACCAAATTGTTTTCAGATGCTGGCCTGGTGAGGTTGCCGTGGCGACTGGCCGGGAGACGGCAGGCAGCCCGGGGCTGATGGGTAGTGGAGGAATTGGGCAGCTTTGGATCCGGAGTGCTGCCGAAAAAGGCCCCTCTGCCAGGCCTCAGCAAGCCTATTCTGCCCGGCACAATGCATGCTGACGGAGGCCATTCAGTGGCTAACAAACGACGAGGAAGCACCACTGGAGAGGCCCTCTGACGAGTCATTGTGTTTCACACACACACACACACACACACACGCACACATCCACTCTGTTATACACTTGATCCATTAGTTTAGCTTGATAGGAACAACACGTCTCGGTAAAGATGGTGGAGAGGTGGGTGTATATATATATATATATATATATATATATAGAGGGAGGTGGTTTTAATGAAGTGGCCACTGTATATATATACAGCGGCCACTTCATTAAAACCACCTCCTTGTTTCTATCTATCAGAGCAGACTGTATAGTGTACAGATTTGGGTGGTGGGTCATTCTCAGCACTGCAGTGACACTGACTGACATGGTGGTGGTGAGTGTGTTAGTGGTGTGTGTGTTGCGCTGCTGGTACGAGTGGATCAGACACAGCAGTGCTGCTGGAGTGCTTAAACCCCTCAGTGTCACTGCTGGACTGAGAATAGTCCCATGGGCATTGATGAAGGACCAGAGGATGACCAACACACGCTGTGCAGCAGCAGATACAGAGCTTCTGTCCCTGACTTTACCTCAGTAGGAGTGTCTAATAGAGAGTGGACAGTGAGTGGACAACAGCACTGCTGTGTCTGATCCACTCGTACCTTCAGCGCAACACACACTGACTACCAACACACTCACCACCTCCACCATGTCAGTCAGTGTCACTGCAGTGCTGAGAGTGACCCTCCACCCAAATACTACAGTCCGCTATGTGGTGGTCAGTCCTGTGGGGTCCTAAACAGTGAATAACATGGTGAAAGGAGGCTGATAAGAAAAAGAATATGTAATATAAATATAAATATTATATTTATATTATAATATGAACATATACATATATATTTTTTTATTATTATTATTATTATTATTATTATTATTATTCATATTCTACCCCAATATATCACAATATCCTGTAGTTCTGTTGTACAATCCATATATTTACCAATTATTTGTATGTTGTAAAATACAAATAAATGCAGTATTATTTATATTTAGTTAGTTTGTTTATATTTTGCTGTCATATAAATATTATTAACCAGCATTTTACTGTGTCCACACCCAGTCGTGTGAAACGTTTAGGCAAAACGCCAGAGCAGGAATTCTGGGAATGGTGAATAATGAGCTTGTTTGGGTTGTCATGTGTGTGTGTGGTGACCCCACACTGAAGCTGCGTGGATTGTAGCGGGACGGAGACCAGATGGCGCTGAAGTCCCGAGGCCTAGATGGTGCTGTATTCAAATGCTGGACCTTTGACTCCAATCTGTGTCCTTTCATTGCAGGTATCAGCTGCCTTAGCCTGAAGGTCAGCACTTTCATTCAGATCCTATTAACCCATGAACAAAGAAGGTCAAGCTCAGGGGCTTATAAAGCATGATTATTAATCAGTATCTGATCACTGACCTCTGACCTGCGATTCGAGCCCTTCGAAAGCGCTTTGGACTCGTTTCTGGTTTCTTCTTCTTCTGCTAGCGGGAAGTGGGAGGGCCCCTAATATCACCACACCATGCTATCAGTTCCAGACGATCTTTACGGCTCATGCTGTGTCAATATCAGACTAACCCCCCCCCACCCCCCCCCACCCCCCCACAACCACCACCACCTTCAACTCACAAGTCTGCGCTCAGGTAGCAAGGGACCTTTTTACACAAGCTGCCACGGTCTACTGCAAAGTCACGTATCTCTGACGTCTGCTTTCTGTCTTTGCCCCCTTGCGAGGAGTCAAGGACCACCCAAGGGTGCCACCAAGTGTATGTGAATATATATGACTATACAATTAATCATTCTTATGTGTATGATCTTTAAACATGCTGTGTGCCGCATTTGTTTGTTTTATTTATTTAAATTGTGGTGTATAAATTGCATATGTGACTTTGGGCGTAGTGAAAAGTACCTATCTTACACCCGGCACAGGGTGCTAAATGCCAATTTATGGTTTTTCAGATTTATTTGTATATAATGCTTTTTACAACTGTTGTCGTCACAAACAGCTTTACATAATTAGTAATTAGTAATTAATAAAAGACAAAAAAAAAAAGAAATAACGTAAGACATGAAGGATCAATGACCCCCAGTGAGCCCCAACGGCGACAGTGGCAAGGAGAACCTTCCTCAGAGCTGGAGGAAGAAACCAGGAACCAAGACTCACAAGGGGGACCCGACCCGTCCTCCTCTGATCAGAACTATTTATTAATTATTGATAAAAAAAATGACCAAACCAGATACAGCAGATAGTTAATAGTGGTGATATTAATATTAATAGTGCAGATAGTTACGAGTCCATTTAGGTTTGAACATGGTCATTAAACAGATAGCAGTGGTAGGAGGGTGTGCCGCTGGTCTGTTATGGGTGGTGGTGGGTGGGGTCAATGCAGTATTAGGAGTCTTGCCCAAGGACTCTTATTGGTGTAGCACACCCAGACTGGGAATCGAACCCTGGTCTCCCACATGGTGTAACAGCTCACTGGCAGCTAGCGGGTTTATCTGTTGCGCCACACCAACCACACTCCTGCCGCCTGTGTTCGTTGCCATCTCGGCAGTGAATTGTCAACACAGGCGTGTGCAGCCTGACGCTCGTACCCCTCCCCCCCACGCTTTACACCACTGAAATAGCAACCCGCCAAAGTCAGACCACACCGTCCTGTACGTCACGCCCCCAAAACACCCCCATGATTCATTAAGAGACTTAGTACATCGCTTTTGTGCGTTTCGAGCCGCGCAGGGCGAACTTTTCCCATTGTTACCATAGCAAAGACACACCGACGCGCCCTAAATCAAGCTCTTGGCGGCTCGCCAAAAGATCGCTAAACTAGGGCCTATTTACCACCCTGTTATTGCACCTCAAAATGAGCTGTTTTTATGTCACCGATGACACTGTACCAATAACAATCACTGTAGTTATTCCTGAGTCTGACCGGATAGCGCTGCTGTCCTCTCATTGCGTCCTCTCAGCGCAATGTGCTGTCAGCAACCTTAAGAGATAGTAGCCGGATAGCTTTTAGCCTTGCCCCCCACTCGCTTCCCCGGCTTCGGCTTTCTCAAGTCTTAATAAGCTGGTGCTTCCCTTCTCGTGAGTTCCGCTCCAGCTGAGGACGTCCAGTGTGGTTTTGAGGCCACAGACGATGGGGAGAAGAGATGGTAAATGTTTATAGCCTAGTGCAGATCCCTGTGTGCCGGGTTCAAGCTCCTCTTCTGCAAACGCTGGCACAGGAAAAGCCGTGGTCATGAGTCTGGAAGTGATGAGATGATCTCTAAGACCAACAACAACCGATTTTTCTAAAGTCGCTGATGCACTCCTACAAGGAGAGCTTTGCAGATGTTTTAATGAACACAGGGATGTACAAACACCACTTTTTTATATGAATGTTATTAGTATGTATTCTAATATATTCAAAATAAACACTTACTGCCCAGATAAGCAGCTTTTTAACATATTTTCAACAGACTATGAACATTAACTAGTAAATATATAGTAAATATCGCTGCTGTCGGGCCCTGGGTGGTCCAGTGGACTAAGGCACTGTCACTGTGATCAGAGGGTTGCTGGTTCGTATCCCGATCACTGTGCCAGCCATCGGCAGCCAGGGCCTCTCTAGGGTGCCCCCCACACATCACCCTAGTGGGGTGCTGGCCGTCACTGGCGTCTGCTTACGGTGCATCAGAGCGCTTCCCTCCAGGTGCGTTGGTTGGTTGCCTGGTGACGTTGCATCTGCAGCACTTTGAAAAAGGGGTGTGGCTGGCTGCATAGGTGTCGCAGGGGGTGTATGTGTTGGTCTCGCCCACACTAGTGTCGGGGGCGTTGCGTGTGATGGGGGTAAATACATATGGGTTGGGTAATTGACGATCAAAATTAGGGAGAAAATGGGTAAAAAACTGAAATAAATTAATATATATATATATATATATATATATATATATATTTTTTTTTTTTTAAATATCGCTGCTGTCCAAAAAAAACCCAAAAAACATGTATCTCCATGTTTGTTTATTTTGCGTTTTCTCCATGGTTTAAACCCTGTAGCTGCTTCTGTTCACAGTGTCAATTATTCTGGATGAATGGACCAATAGAAATGCTCTAAATCACTTGAATTAATTCAGAGTTAAAAACTGTTTGTGCCTTCTCCTGTAAAGTCATCCTCATTTTTGAGACACATGTTTTTCATTGGACAGTGACGAAATGTTATATTTATTATTAAATAAAAAAAAATAGAATATAAAATAAACAGAACATATAAGTATAATATATCTAAATATAATAATAACAACATAATTGCATAATAGGTTAATAGGCAAGTTTTTTTCCATCACAGTTTGAATCTACCAGTTGTCATTTCCATTTTGCCAAGATCATACAGAGGTCACTGTGAGAACCTCAGGTTCTTCTAAGATCCTCCGTGTGAAATCTGGACGGAAACAAGTTGGGGTTTCATTTTTAAAAACTTTGTGGACATGAAGAGCGGCTGAGCTGACCTCAGGTGTCCAGCAGTACTGCAGTACAGTGACAGTACAGTCCCTGTCCCAGTAAAGGGTTAATGTACCTGAGCTGAGCAGGTTTTTTTTTTGTGCACCCTTGAATGCTTTATACATTTGTAGGAAAGAGAATAGCAAGTGCTTTAGGGGTGTAGTGCAAATAGCAAGGGTGTAGTGTGCACTGCTCGGATTAGGACGCGCCCAACGTCGTAAACAGGAGCTGCTTTACTGCAGGTCTGAAGCCGGTTACTCCTGGCAGGGCAACACGTGAGAAACAGTAGAAATCAGGACTAACGCTGGATTAATTCGGGATTAAATCGGGATTAAATCGGGATTAAAGTTTAGTTATAGTGCTTTATAGGTTCTGGGCCCCGGGGGCTGATCCTGGAAGCAGATAATAGAAGATAGTTCTCTGATATCTTCTATAATCACAGTAATGCTGCTCTATTAGCATTAGCATTAGCGTCGTAGTTCAGAAGCTGCAGCAGTTTCTAGTCCTTAATTCTTATTAAACGTTAAATCTGAAACTCAGCGATGCTGTACTTGATCGGCCTTGGTCTCGGAGATGCGAAGGACATCACAGTAAAGGGGCTGGAGATCATTAAAGGCTGTAGTCGGGTGTATTTGGAAGCCTACACCTCCATCCTGACTGTGGGGAAAGAAGCTCTGGTGGGTAGCTCGTGCCAACTTCAGTACATGCATGCATGCATGCTTGCAGAAGATGTGTGTGTGTGTGTGTGTGTGTGTGTGTTAACCTGAGCCTCCTGATATTCAACTGAAGATCTACCATCTAGCAGAGGTTAGGTCCAACACACCTGGTTCTGATGCTCAGCTCCTGCTTCTAAGGACCTGGATCAGCTCAGCTGGGCAAGGTGGTAGATCACCATCACCATGACCTAGGTTGGGCATCCCTGGTCTAGACTGTTTTGCCCTGTGCCTCATCTGTGGCATGAGGAGTGTGTATAAACCAGTGGTGTCCAGTCCAGGTCTGGAGGATCTACTGTCCAGGAAAGTGCAGGTCCATCACACTTGCCTCTTGATCATCAGGTTGGACCGTATCTCTGCCGGGTGGTGGATCACCATGACCAGAATTGGGCCCCCTGATCGCCTTCTAACTCCAGATTCTCTGTGAATTTATTAAACGGCCTGTATTCTGCATTTCCCCTGTCCTGGGTTTCTACGCGTGACGTTTGTATGATATGCACGCTCCTAAATTTGGCCATATATAGAATCATTTATGGGATTAACAGCGAATGGAAGCTGACGTCATGTGGAGGATGCTATTCATGTTCATTAACTGTAGGCAACAGTAGTTTTTAACCCTTTCTGGCCTAATATATGTAAATAATCCCTGTTCTGATTGGCTGTACTGTGACTTATCAGTCAAATATACAGTCTGGCCTTATAGCCTCAGTGTGAGTGGGCAGGACTAAACTGAAATCTATTTAATTGTAAACTAATTTATAAATAGTTTTTATCAACAATTAATGACATTTTTCTATGATATGGTCCTGCTCAATATTTTAGTATGGATATTAAATATGCACCTTCTGATGAACCATCCTGAAGAGTTTCTGCGGGTGTATTTTATGGGTCGGGGGATTATAATGAATATAATCTTGAAGAAATTTGGATAGTTTGGGTATTTAACCCATATTTCACAGCCCTGGTGTTCATTAAGCTGAGCTAGCTGAGTAAATACCTTGTCAATAAAGTGATGTCTGTTATCTGACTGTGCCCTCTGTGTCTATCTGTTGTCCCAGGAGGAGTATTATGGGCGCGAGCTGCTGCTGGCAGACAGAGACATGGTGGAGCAGGAGGCGGATGAGATCCTGAAGGGGGCTGATGTCAGTGACGTTGCCTTCCTGGTGGTGGGGGATCCTTTTGGGTAAGGGTCCTGCAGTGCTGCTGCTCACGTCCCTACGGTCACTCTTCAGCTACCTAGCTGATCTCTTCCTAGGCTGTATCCGGTTGTTTTGTTGATTATTGTTGATAATTGTTGATTGTCGTCCGTTTAATTATCTTTGCATGAGAGACAGGACTCAGCTGACCAACACGTTGCAGGTTTAGCACCAGGCAAAAGTTTGAGCACCCTATAAGATTTAGGTTCTCAGACCTTATTCAGCTTGTTAGGACTATGGCTGGTTTACAGGTGATGCACATTTCAAAGCTTAGTATCGTACCAACAATCAGCAGCCATGGGCATGAGATGGGGGGGGAGTACTGAGAAGTGGGTTATTAACTAATTAATGTCAAATTGGGGACGTACAAATAAAATATAATAAAATATGAAAATAAATAAATAAAATATTGGAGACACAGTCAGTTTTGTTCGACATAGTTAAAGCAGATAGGCCGGACTAAGCAGGTGGTCAGACGTCTGTAAATGGCTCCCATGTTCTCTGAAAGATCCCCATACAGGTTTTTCTTAAAATGGACTGAGACTAAGGGCCCTATTTTAGCAATCTTTTTAGGGCGAGCCGTCAACTGTGCACCGCCCAGCTTGATTAAGGGGACATGTCGGTGTGTCTTTGCTATGGTAACGACGGGAAAAGTTTGCCTTGCTTGGCTTAAAACTCTCAAAAGTCATGTACTGAGTCTCTTAATGAATCATGGGTGTGTTTTATTTGGGCGTAACGTGCAGTAATAAACCAATCAGCGTGTCTCTCGCCATCCCTTTAAGAGCCAGGTGCGGTCAGACTGACCTTGGCTGGTTGCTGTTTCAGTGGTGTAAAGCGTGGTGGTGGGGGGGGGGTGTACGAGCGTCGGACTGCACGCACCTGTGTTGACAATTCACTGCCAAGATAGCAACGAACGTCTGACTGTTGACGAACGTCTGCCTAGGCTGTTTTCAGTCAGTGTAGCTCCTCCTGTGTTTTTCACTGCTGAGATTCACAGCAATACTCCAGAAACTGACCTGAACACCCCTCATTTCGAGACCACCGCGCCAATCAGCATTGCTATTTAAATGATGCAGGCGTGAAAATCGAATGTTTGGTTGGGTGGTGGTAAGATGGCAATGAGTATCGCTTCGAGCATCCTGACCTCTCCAATCAGCCACTCTTGTTGCTGAATGCAATCAAATTCTTACAGCAATGCTCCTCCAAAATCTAGTTGTATTTCTTTCCTGAGGCAGTTACTCCCACAAAAGCAGGATTGACTCCTTTTTTTTTTTTTTTTTTTTTTGATTTTAGAAATAACAATGAATGAGCAGGTGTCCCAATACTTTTGTCCAAATAGTGTAATTAACCTAAGTGGGATTTAGCAAATTGCATTCCCTGGCCAGGTAAGACCACCACTCTACACCACTCTGTAGACCCCAAACCCCTGCCTTCTCCTCCCTGTGCAACAGAGCTCCGGAGAAGAGCGTTGGAGAAGAGCGTTGGACGAACGCTGGACGGAATGAACCCAGTGCAATTTTACGAGGGTCTGTAACACCATGTCCCGGGATGTAAGGGGGCTAAATCTGAAGAAAGTAAGACATGTCTGCAGTGTCTCTGTTCCCTTAAAAAAAATCTCGTCCCTGACACTAATTACTGATTTTACAGTCTGGACCTCAGTGTTCCCTCTCATCTTGTGGGCAGGGAATTGCCCTGTGAGGTTCTCGTTAACCAAGCTGCGTCACATACGTTCTATTCGTGGAACATTTGATGAACCAAACATGAGAACTTATGCTTGTTATGCAGCAGGTTTTGTTACGGTGGATCAGAAAGTCTGTGTTCGTCAGAGTTCACCCGGGACATGGTGTTACAGACCCTCGGAATATTGCACTGGGTTCGTTCCGTCCAGCGTTCGTCCGACGCTCTTCTCTGGAGCTCTTACACAGCGCGAGTCGTGTTGCACAGGGAGGTGAAGGCAGAGATAGGGGTCTACAGAGTGGTGTAGAGTGGTGGGCTTGCCTGGCCAGGGAATGCAATTCGTAAATCCCACTTACTGCCACTTTGGTTAATAACACTATTTGGACAAAAGTATTGGGACACCTGCTCATTGTTCATTGTTTCTTCTGAAATCAAGGGTATGTAAGAGTTTTTCCTTGGAGTAACTGTCTCTACTCTCCAGAGAAGAAGACTTTCTGCTAGATTTTGTAGGAGCATTGCTGTGAGGATTTGATTGCATTCAGCGACAAGAGTAGCTACCTCACTCACCCTAACTTCCCCTAACTCATCCCATTCAAAAGTACTGGATGGAGCTCCACCATCATCATTCCAGAGATTTCACTGCTCCACAGCTCAGTGCTGCTGGGGGGCTTAAAAAGTAGCTAAATGCATTCATTAGAAGGGGTGTCCACAAATATTCGGACATATCGCGTACTACCTACCTACCGGAGGTTATCGCAGGGATTTTTCGGAGACTAGACTCACCCTCTTTTCCTATCAGAAGGCTTTTTACTCTACCCTCGTCGCTGCTCGCTACTCGATTTACGGCTTTGAGTTCCATCAAGGCTCATTTGAGTGCATGCTTTGCCCACCACAGGGCTGTCAGTGAAGCCCACCGCCACCAGCATCCGCTTTCCGCAGAAGAAGACAGACAGTGGAAATTGCTCCGATTCGCTGAGCTCATGTGGTCAAGCGTAAACCCTGGAGCAGTCTGCTGCAGGACTTATGCTGATCACTTGTCTGAGGAGGGGAATCTGACCGTCTCTGACCTGAGCGCAGAATGTTCTGGAAGGATGGACCGGTCGGTCTGCTCACGCTGTTTGAGCTGGAGTGGTGGAGCGTTGCTGGAGTGGTGGTGGTGGTGGTGAGGGGGGTTGTGGGGTGTATGGCTCAGCGTTTTTCCTGCCCCAAAAACCACTCGATGCCTCATGGGGAGCTTTTCTCCTCATTTTCCGTCTGTGCAGAATGTTTGGCTTTAATGAAGTTTAATGATAGATTTCAGTACCAAGGTCAGAACAGTTGGGCTCGTTTTTTTGGGGGGGCGGTTATTAAAGCAGTCAAATTAGGAAAGAGTTCATATTTGGTGAATCAGGAGAAAAATATTCAGCGTTTTTGTCTGCTTGCTTCTGTAGTTGTAATAGAATTGGAAAATACAGGCACTTTAAAAAATTTTGCAATTGTTTTGTTTCCAATCTGCAACTATATAAACATTATAGAAATATAAAATGAAAATTAAAAAAGCTCATCAAAAGAGATTAAAAAGATTAATCAAAAGATTATTTTTAAGCAAATAATTCAACAGTCTTTTAAGTTCTAATCTAATTAATTTAAGTTGTTGATTTGTCTTAGGGTTTTTATATATGTGTGCTCTATTGAACTATACAGTTGAACCATAATAATAATAATAATAATAATAACAAAAAAAGAATATTTCTCTCAATCTTTCAATATTTTTTAACTGTCTTGTAAAAACACAAGGGCCCTTATCTTACACCCTGTGTAAAGCGCATGGTAATGCTCGTTGCTATCTTACACCCCACCGACAGTCTATTTTCACTCCTTCCATCATTTAAACATATATATATATATATATATATATATATATAAATACAGAATTACTAAGTGTGAATAAATTAGTATATTAGTTAGGGCTGAGCGATATGGTAAACGTACTATATCGTGATATTTATAGATATTTATCACCGACTAAACACATCAGATTAGATTAGATTCTTATCTTCTATTCAGATCCTCTCCTGTACTGAATACAGTGATTTATACTCTCTTCATCTAATGAACCCAGTCTAATTACACTGTTAGTAATGAAACCTGCAGCTGATCAGTGTTTATTAAGCACTAACAGTCTCTTCCATATGATTAGAGAAGCTTACTGTTATCACCATAACTACATTCATCACTATACGATAAAATATCGTTATATTGCCCAGCTCTAACGTTAATATAATTTATTGTTCCTCTCGTTAAAATTAATTAGTAAAGTTACATTTTCAAGAGTTAAAGAATTCTATTTTTACGTCATAAAGAACTTCTGATCATCCCTTGTTCCCTTTCAGTGCAACAACCCACAGTGACCTGGTCCTGAGAGCCGTGAATGCTGGGATTCAGTACCGGGTCATCCATAACGCCTCCATCCTGAACGCGGTGGGCTGCTGTGGACTTCAGGTAGGCCTTCGTAAAGATTCCCTTCTCCATCTGAAGATACATGCACGTGTCTTTTGGGGAATTCTGCAGTAATTAAAGATCAGAATCGGGGTTAAGTGCTGGAGTTGCACTAAATGGACAAAAGTATTGGGACACCTACATGTTGTTAATTGTTTCTTCTGAAATCAAGGATATTTAAAAGAGCCGATCCTGCTTTTGCTTTTGACCAGTCCAGGGATGAAGACTTTCTAGTAGAGTTTGGAGGGGTATTGCTGTGAGGATTTGATTGCATTCAGCATCAAGAGTGTTAGTGAGGTCAGGATGTTGGATGATGATCACCATCATCCTCAACTCATTACATCCAAAAGTACTGGATGGAGCTCCACCATCATCCATCATTCCAGAGAACACAGTTCTTCTTCCACTGCTCCACAGCTCCTCAATGCTGCTGGGGGGCTTTATACCCCTCTACTAGCCCACGCCTGGCATTAGGCAGCATGGTGCCAATAGGTTCATGATGCTGATCTGCTCCAGAGATTGGAGACACTTCCAGTAGAGAGAAGTAGCTGAAGGTACTCATTAACAGGGGTGTCCACAAACATTTGGACGTATTTGGAAAACTACAAACACACGGTAATGATGGCCCTGCTAGGCTAACGCTAACAGCTAATCCCAAAGAAGCCAAGGAAGCCGGTGGCGCCTTGTGGGAGTAGAATGTCGACTGCGCTGATCTAGGATCAGTTTCTATTGCACATATCTACTAACAATAACGGAAACACAGGTCTAGGGTCAGCAGGGAAGGGCGCTTTGTAAAAGGCGTGCAGGCGTGCGGTGCCATCGGCCCGGGGCAGAGTGTATGTAAGTGTATGTAAAAAGGAGTGTAGTAAATGTGGGAGCTGTTGACGAAGGACAAGGATGACCAGGACCAGGCAAGAGTGAGCCTGAGCACAAGAGCTGCTGGACGTTGCCGGTAAGAGTAGTGTATCTCGGTAGTGTTCCGGGTCTTGAGTGTAAAAGCGCATGATGAAAGGGATCAAACCGCAGCCTCACCTTTGTGAGGCTGAATGCGAATGAATGCGTATGAATGGACAAAGGAGCGTAGCAGCATGCAGTCCCAGTGCTGAGGGCGAGTCCATCAATAAGAGCTGGGTGTATTGAGCTGTCACAGCAGTATTGTGCACGCTGAGGCCCAGCTGCTCCCACGCGCAACTCTGCCCCGGGCCGACGGCACCGCACGCCTGGCCTTTTACAAAGCGCCCTTCCCTGCTGACCTTAGACCTGTGTTTCCGTTATTGTTAGTAGATATGTGCAATAGAAACTGATCCTAGATCAGCGCAGTCGACCTTCTACTCCCACCAAGCGCCACCGGCTCCCTTGGCTTCTTTGGGATTAGCTGTTAGCGTTAGCCTAGCAGGGCCATCATTACCGCTGCTCCTCGGGGCATCACAGACGCTAATTTGGAGGTAGTCCGCCGCCATCCCCAACACCGAGCACAGCCGGAAAGCAGAAACCGAGCAGCAGGTCTTTGCTTTTCTCATTAAAGGACGGCTGGACCCAGAGGGGCTCTGCTCGGACACACTCATGTCTTCATCTGCATCTCAGACAAGTGTGTGTTTTTAGTTTTCCAAATACGTCCAAATGTTTGTGGACACCCCTGTTAATGAGTACCTTTAGCTACTTCTCTCAACTGGAAGTGTCTCCAATCTCTGGAGCAGATCAGCATCATGAAGCTATTGGCACCATGCTGCCTAATGCCAGGCGTGGGCTAGTAGAGGGGTATTAAGGCCCCCAGCAGCATTGAGGAGCTGTGGAGCAGTGGAGGAAGAGCTGTGTTCTCTGGAATGATGGATGATGGTGGAGCTCCATCCAGTACTTTTGAAAGGGATGAGGTGTGAAGATGATCATCACTGATCAACACCTGACCTCACTAATCAGCTGCTCTTGGTGCTGAATGCAATCAAATCCTCACAGCAATGCTCCTCCTGCAAAATCTAGTAGAAAGCTTACTTCTCGGGGCAGTAGAGATTTACAGTTACTCCAACAAAAGCAGGATCAGCTCTTTTTAATACCCTTGATTTCAGAAGAAACAGTGAACGAGCATGTGTCCCAATACTTTTGTCCAAATAGTGCACTTAGCTGCACCAAGTTTAATTAAACAGGACTAATTGGGTGGTTCTCAGCCAGAAGCTTCACCGATGTTCACCTGTGTATGCTGATATCTGCTGGCCCCCTTATATTAGCACTGAACAGTGGACTGGATGCTGGTGGTCCGTTGGGCACAGATGAGCCAAAACATTAAAACCATCTACTAAATACAAAATGTACCCATAATTCCCAAAAACGATTTAGGCCTCTAAGCGTGTGCAGTGTTATGTAATACAGTGGGAGCCGAAGCCCCTTCAGCTCCCTTCAGCACAGCCAATTAGATAAACAGTAGCCGTTAGCAGATGTGTACGTAGTTGTTGTTGTTGTTGTTGTGTCAGCTGGATGGAGGCAAGCCGTTGGCTATGGAGCTCCACAGTCTCTCTCTCTCTCTCACACACACATGCACACACACTCTCCTCTAGAGCTGGGAGTGATGTCAGACTCGCTGAATAACAGGAAGCACCTTGTCTGAGGCATGTTGAGTTACCGATCTGCTGCAGCAATCAGAGCCCATTAAACACACCTGAGCTGCAGGGCATAGCCCTTACCGAACAATGCCCACGCTCCAGTGGCGGGACACTACGGGACAGTGGGATTTCCTCAAAGCCGATACCAGCACCACATTCCGACACCAAATACCTAATGCCAGTATCACCCACCGGTACCGATACCAAGCACTGACGCATTAGTGCAGGTATCGCTCACTACTAGTGCTGGTTCCAGTATCATTACATCACTACTCTGATCTGGGTTATAAAGGGTTTAATAGTTGTTTATTACTTAGGTCATTACGGATCATATTTAAGCAGTTATAGCACAAATAAAAAGGCCCACAGTGAGCAGTCTCTCGCCAAATAGTGAGCCCATATTCATTTTTGCTGTTAAAGCTCAGAGGCTGCTGTGGGTTCTCCATTGGTCAGGGTTCTACCAGCCATCTGGTAATAGGTTCCCTAGGTCTAAGCCTATTAGTGGCAGTCTGGATGTTACGATGTTTTGCTATTTTAGCTGTAATGTGATGATTAATATTATAATAAAATCTAAATACAGCACCTGACCAACTATATGTAATTTTCTCCCCTTTTACTTTGAATATTTCCATTTGATTCCCATTTTATTCCCAATAATTCCCGTTAATTTCCATAATTACCTGTTTATTCCCAGGGTAAATGTATTTGTAAATGTAAATGTTATGCCTTCATGTCTGCTGTTGACAAAAAGAAGTGGTACATTGATGATAGTGTATAATATAGTTCCTTTAAATCATCCAATATTTTCTATTAATTCCAATAAATTCCCATAAATTCCCAAAATTCCCAAATTTTCCATGGCAAGTTTACATTTTGGAATATTTTCTGAGCTAAAGTTACTGGTAATTTACTGTAAATTTATCTAAGATTTTCCACCCCTTTGCAACCATCTTTGGAATTATTTGGAAATAAATATTTCTGAATTGCCTTCCATTAAAATGTTTTTGTTTTTTTGTTTTTTGTCTGACATCAAACATTTTGTAGCTTTCGAACCCCTTAGTGTGCTGAACTGAGCTAACGCTGTGCTCCTAGTCACGCTTTGCTGTGATTGGAGCAGATTTCAGCTGCTATTAGACGTTATTAAAAGTGAACCGGTTCAGGTTCCTCTATAATTTGCTGGATATTCTAAAGCAGTTCGTTTGCACGAGTCAGTGATTCTTCTCTTTGATGTGTTTGATTGTGTGATTTAATTAAAAATGCATCTTTTTCCAGCTGTACAACTTCGGCGAGACTGTGTCCATCGTGTTCTGGACGGACAGCTGGAAACCAGAGAGCTTCTATGATAAGATCAAGAGGAACAGGGATATGGGCATGCACACCCTGTGTCTTCTGGGTGAGTGTACGGCAGAAGTGTATGACCTGCTGCTCTGACAAAACCTGGTATCAGTTTTATTCCACTTTACTCCCCGGTTCTGGTCACCCACCCACCATGAGATCACCAGGGATCAAACTGGGCGATCTCCTAATAATAGGGCGCTTAGACAACTACACCACCCAGAGAGAGAGAGAGAGGGCGGCTGTGCTCTCTGGGATTCCCGGCTACAGGCGGCTGTGGGATCATCAGTGTATGTTTCAGAAGTGTTGATCAGATTTACAGTGTTATGCTGCAGTCACACGTGGCCCAGCTCTCCAGTGGCTCCCTTGGCTCCCATATTCCTCCAGACGTCTGTAGCGTCTATGCCAGTCACCCTGGCAATGAACATGTCAAAGCTAGACGTCACCCTGGGGACATTGCAGCCCCCCCCCCCCCCCTTTAGCTTTGCTGGTTCCCCCCACCTTGGATCAGCAAACAGGGTACTGCGTGGTCCCGCGGGGGAGGGGGAGGGGGAGGGGGGGCACATTAAACCGATCTAATTGAAACACACAAAGGAGCCGAAAGAGCAAGTGTGTCTCTCTGGCGGAGTTCGGTACCTGGGGGAGGCAGATGGTCTGCATGGGGAATGATGATTTAGGTTTGTTTGTGTGTGTGTGTGTGTGTGTGTGTGTGTGTGTGTGTGTGTGTGGTGGGGATTTATGTTCTCGAACCCGTAGCACACCCCTCCCATACACGTCCCCAAGTGCAGGTGACCCCTGTGTGATGAGCCTTTGTGAAAATGGTGGAGGTTGTGGTTTGGGTATACTCTGATTAGTTGACCTTCTGTGACTTCTGCAGACCTCAGATAATTATGTATATTTATTTATTTATTTATTTGTGGTATTTAACATAAATTGCGAAACTCAAATAAACACAAAAACGCACTTGTCTTGTTATAATGCTGAATAATTCAACTCATATACTGATAATCTTTATTTGGATTGAATGTGGCTTAGAGTGCTTCACAAAGGCTTTAAATATTAAGAGACCACTTAATTAATTATCTTTTATTAAATCTGCATCTCTACGTGTCTGGCAGCTGTTTGATTCCAGGCATTTCATCAAACAGAGCTGATTCAGCTGAATCTGCAGACTCTGAGTGGCATAAAGTCCCAACAGCAATGTGAAAGACTAGTGGAGAGCCGGCCGAGACATGAGAGCTGTGATTGGTCAGTCGTGGTTATTTCACCATAGTGATTTCTGAATGCTCTCAGAGTTCAGATATTAGTACTGTGTTTAAATCTGAATAATAACTTCTTTACTTTATAATTATTATCATTGTTTCTTTGCATTATTTGAGCAGCTGTTTTTGAGCAGTTCTCATTTCTGCAAAGAAATAAATTCTCTAAATAGTAAATATTTTTATTTGGAATTTAGGGGAAATGTTGTCCATGGTTTCTGAAATACAGCGCAAATGTTCATTTCCCCTAAATTCACTGCCTATAACTAGTAAAACCAGAGAAACTGATCATGTAGGGTGGTCTCATATATATATATATATATATATATATGTGTGTGTGTGTGTGTGTGTGTGTGTGTGTGTGTGTGTGTGTGTGTGTGTGTGTGTGTGTGTGTGTATATATATATATATATACACACACACACACACACACACACACACACACACACACCTCTGGTCTTCCCTAGGCTGCTGGGTGCTGGTGTCCCCAGGTGCAGCCCAGCTGAGGTAGGGGAGGGGTGTGAGCAGTGTTATGAACCTCATTATTCAATAGCAAGCGAAGAGGTGGAGATTAAATGCTTCACCTCCCACCTCGGCCCGCGAGCACACGCATCAAACACAATAGAGAACACACACAGATCAGACGCCGCACTCTGATTGGTCTGTCCGCCGCTACCTTCGCTAATAAGAGAGAGGTCGTTCATTACAGCCGACAAAGATTACACAAAAGGCCGTTAGTGTAACTGTTGAGTCGAGGAAATGAGCCGCCTTTGTTGTTGTGGTTAATGGTTTTCTCGCAGGCCAAGCACACTGTCTGTCCAAGTCCAAATGTTTGGACAAATGAGCGGAATTGTCTGGAATGATGGATGCTGCTCCAGCCAGTACTTTTAGATGGGATAAGGTGGGGTGGTGATCATCCAACATCCAGACCTTGGTCAGACTGGTTAGAGCTGAGAGAAAGGCTACAGTAGCTCAGATTACCACTCTGTCCAAGTGTGGAGAGCAGAAAAGCAGGTCAGAATGAACACCACCACTGCCTCCAACCTTGAGGAGGATGGATGAGCTACAGCAGCAGAAGAGTACGTCAGGGTTCCACTTCTGTCAACCGGGAAGAGAAAGCTGAGGCTGCAGTGGCTCAGCACAGGATCAGCAACACTGGACAGCTGAAGCCTGGAAAAACACTCTATAAATAAACACTCTATAAACAAACACTTAAAATAAAAATAAACACTATTAATAAAAACTCTATAAATAAACACTAAAATAAAAATAAACACTTAAAAAAAATAAAACCCTCTATAAATACACACTATAAAATAAAAATAAACACTTTATAAATAAAACACTATGAATAAACACTATAAAATAAAAAATAAACACTTAAAAAAAACCTCAATGAATAAACACTATAAATAAAACGCTATGAATAAACACTATAAAATAAAAATAAACACTTAAAAAAACCTCAATGAATAAACACTATAAATAAAACGCTATGAATAAACACTATAAAATAAAAATAAACACTTAAAAAAACCTCAATGAATAAACACTATAAATAAAATGCTATAAATAAACACTATAAAATAAAAATTAAGCACATTAAAATAAATACTATAAATAAACACTCTAAAATGAAAATAAACACTTTAAAAAAAATAAAACCCTCTATAAAACATACTCTATAAAATAAAAATAAACACATTATAAAATAAACACTATAAAATAAAAATAAACACTCTATAAATTAACACTAAATAAAATACAATTTAACACACTTCATAAAATAAGCTCTCTATATAAACACTATTAAATGAACACTGTAAAATAAAAATAAATACTTTATAAATAAACACTAAAATAAAAAACACTATATAAAATAATATAATTTTTTAACAAAGAGAAAAAATTGAGAGAAACTGCATGTACAAAAATTTACATATAAATTATATGAATGTAGTAAAGTGGCATAGTATAGTGGTAATAACTGTGATAATATATATATATATAATTATTGCACAGGAACAGTATCATTTGAGTATAACTCCTCCCTCAGTGTGAGACAGAGTTTGATGGCCACAGGTAAGCATGACCTCCTGTGGCGCTCTGTGGTGTATTTTATTAGTGTGAAAAGTTCAGATATTAGTACTGTGTTGTTTACATTTGAATAATAACTTCTTTACATTATAATTATTATAATTTCTTTGCATTATTTGAGCAGCTGTTTTTGAGCAGTTATCATTTCTACAAATAAAAAAATTCTCTAAATAGCAAATATTTTATTTGGAATTTAGGGGAGATTTAGTCCAGGGTTTATGAAATAGATAAATGAGGCTGCAGTGGCTCACCAACACTGGACAGCTGAAGCCTGGAGAAACGTAGCCTGGTCTGAGGAGGCTCACAGATCAGAATTGGGCGCCCACAGCATGAATCCATGGACCAAGCCAGTCCAGGCTGGTGGAGGTGGTGTGCTGGTGGTGTTTTTTATATAGAGTATGTATTTAATGTTCCTCTTTATCCCCATATTCAGTTCTCGCTCTCCTCCATCTCCTCTCTATATCATACATTTCCTCTGTTTTACAGATATCAAGGTTAAAGAGCAGTCCATGGAGAATCTAATGAGGTAAGAAGTCTAAGAACTCACCCCCCCCCTTCTCTCTCTCTCTCTTTAAGGCTCCTCTGATTTATATCTTGTCCGCTGGTTGTCAGAAGAGGGCCTCCGAGTTTGAGGTTTATTGCAAACATCCACTTAACATACATTTAAACGTGCTGCTGGCTGGAAAATGGAGAGAATCTGGCCGTCTGTTTGACTTGGATTCATGAACTACTATCACTCGGACCTGGGCGGCTTCCAAAAACACCATGTTGTAATTTTCCAATCCAAGAACATAAAAAAAAGGAGCCTAATTTATGGCGGATGGTAAATACACACTCTCTTTGTCTCCTGCTCTCCAGATTGACCGACCCGTCGCCTCTGTATCGCTGTGTTTTACACCCTCCTGACACACGTGACTCGAACCCCAGCTTTCAGAGCGGCTGTTAACTCCTTGCCCACTGTGCCACTGCGGCCTGTAATTAGTTCTCCTATGGGCGCACGCCGGTAACTGTGTATCCCGTTTCTCCTGAACCCGCGTGGTGGGTTTTGGTGGTTTCTGCTCCGTATGGTCCAGGACTGCGTTCCTCAGCGAGAGTGGAAAGTGCCTTAATTTCTCCCAGATTTACTGGCGCAGTTCTGCCGTTATTCGGAAATGGAATAAACACGTGCTCTCTGGGTTCTTGGTCGGAGCGAAATGCTTGTTGAATGAGGTTTCTAACCTTTACTCTGCAGCAAGGAAGAGGAATTAGATTGTGACTTCATGTTTCCTGTAAAAAATGATTGATTAAAAACATCAGTCTTAGTTAATATATATACACTATATGAGGAAAAAAAAGTATTTGGACACCTGCTTGTTTATTGCTTCTTCTGAAATCAAGGGTATCAAAAAACTGCTTTGGTTGGAGTCACTGTCTACTGTCCAGGGAAGAAGAATTTCTACTAGGTTTTGGAGGAACATTGCTGTGAGGATTTGATTGCATTTAGTGATATGCAACCAAGGATGTTGGATGATGATGATGATCACCACCACCCTACCTCATCATCCTTTTCAAAAGTACCGGATGCAGCTCCACCACCACCATCATTCCAGAGAGCACAGTTCTTCTTCCACTGCTCCACAGCTCCTCAATGCTGCTGAGGGGCTTTATACCCCTCTAGCCCACACCTGGCATTAGGCAGCATGGTGCCAATAGGTTCATGATGTTGATCTGCTCCAAAGAGTCCTATTCTATTGTGAAAGACCCTTGAGGAACGTTTGAAGGTTTGAAACTGTTGATGAACATGTTAATTGTGGTGTATTTATTTATTTAAAGAAGAAAAGGGTTCCTTGAAGCACCTTAAGAGGTTCCTCCACAGTTTTAAACTCAAGAACCTTCAAAGGTTCCTTAAGGGTCTTACTACTATACTACTAATAGTGTGTCTAGACAGGCTGTGTGTGTGCATTTGCACATCAGTGTCAGCAATGGGTGCAACTTAAAGTAGCTGAATGCATTTATTAGAAAGGGTGTCCACAAATATTTGGACATATAGTATTATTGTATTTACTTTAAAGCTGTATATTGGCAGTGTCACATATCTCTATTGGTCCATTTGTCATGAAATTTGGACACAATGTAAAGAACTGGCAGATTCACATGATCTCGAGTATGTAAAAATGGCAAATATGGAGATATGGAAAACGTTTATGGACAGCGTCGATATATGGGCCCAAAAACTATTTGGTGTATCTAGAGAACGACTGAAACGCATCTTGCAGGGATCAGGTGTGATTTTTTTTTCTTCTTCGAGTGCTCTTTAACAGAACACCAAGTGCTCAAGGAGCTTTTCTGATCATGCTCAAGCACTCCTCCAACAGCCCCCCTGTCTCATCAGCACATTCCATAAGAACAAGTGCAGGGAGTGCTGTGACCAGTACATGCAGTCCATTAGCAGCAGATCTTTTGTTTTCTTCACCACTTAAACTCTCTCGCTTTTCTCTTTCCCTCCCTCCCTCTCTCTCTTCTCTAAAGGGGTCGTAAGATTTACGAGCCTCCCAGGTTCATGACCGTGGCTCAGGCAGCCGAGCAGCTCCTGGAGATAGTGCAGAACCGCCGGGACAAAGGAGAGGAACTGGGTGAGATACAAGCTGCAGGTTCACGATTCAGTGATTCACTTCAGATTGGTTTGATTCCAGTATTTTGATACAGTGATTTATCAGTCTACTCAGGCTTTAGTAGAGCTCCTGAACACTGGGATCAATAACTGATCAGTGCAGTGATTTATCAGTCTACTCAGGCTTTAGTAGAGCTCCTGAACACTGGGATCAATAACTGATCAGTGCAGTGATTTATCAGTCTACTCAGGCTTTAGTAGAGCTCCTGAACACTTACTGAATTATTGATCTCAGTGTGACTGAGCTCTACTAAAGTCTGAGTAGACTGATAAATCACTGTAGTGATCAGTTATTGATCTCAGTGTTCAGGAGCTCTACTAAAGTCTGAGTAGACTGATAAATCACTGAGCTGATCAGTTATTGATCTCAGTGTTCAGGAGCTCTACTAAAGCCTGAGTAGACTGATAAATCACTGAGCTGATCAGTTATTGATCTCAGTGTTCAGGAGCTCTACTAAAGTCTGAGTAGACTGATAAATCACTGTACTGATCAGTTATTGATCTCAGTGTTACTGAGCTCTACTAAAGCCTGAGTAGACTGATAAATCACTGAGCTGATCAGTTATTGATCTCAGCGTTACTGAGCTCTACTAAAGCCTGAGTAGACTGATAAATCACTGAGCTGATCAGTTATTGATCTCAGCGTTACTGAGCTCTACTAAAGCCTGAGTAGACTGATAAATCACTGAGCTGATCAGTTATTGATCTCAGTGTTCAGGAGATCTACTAAAGTCTGAGTAGACTGATAAATCACTGTACTGATCAGTTATTGATCTCAGTGTTCAGGAGCTCTACTAAAGCCTGAGTAGACTGATAAATCACTGTGCTGATCAGTTATTGATCTCAGTGTTCAGGAGCTCTACTAAAGCCTGAGTAGACTGATAAATCACTGTGCTGATCAGTTATTGATCTCAGTGTTCAGGAGCTCTACTAAAGCCTGAGTAGACTGATAAATCACTGTGCTGATCAGTTATTGATCTCAGTGTTACTGAGCTCTACTAAAGCCTGAGTAGACTGAGACTGTTATTGCAGAGAGATCAGGAGGTGTAGAGGTGGACGAAGAACTGCTGGTGTTACGCAATAACCAGGCACACAAGTTCAGAGACGAGCAGCTGGGCCATCTGCCCCGGTCAACACTAAGGGGGACCAAACAATATCTGTCAAGCCCTACATGATGATGTAATTACGTTTGATTGAATGCGTTTGATCATCTGATTTGCTTATCAGATTTGTGTGCTGCTTTTATGCGTTGCCACAGCAATCACAGAAGAGACAGTGTGTGTGGGTCTGGCACGGGTGGGAGCCGAGGACCAGGCCATTCGAGCAGGGTCTTTACAAGAGATGGCTGCATGTGACCTGGGAGGACCGCTGCACTCCATGATCCTCACCGGACACCTCCATCCACTCGAGGTGGACATGCTGAGGCTGTTCGGCGGCTCGGAGGGTCTGAAGAGCCTGAAAATGACCGACGGATCCACGTACAGCTCCTGAGAACCTCAGAACCTAGAAGAACTCTAAATGCAGCTAAATGGGCCTAAATGTTCACTGCAGGGGCAGCTTTTATTGCTGGATCTTCCATGAGGGCAGCAATCAGATCAGGTGGTCTGTACGAACTCCAGAGTTAAAAGGAAACCATACAAATTACATAATTGTTGTTGCAGGACAAAAATAGCCGATTCCGAAGGCACGGCCAGGCCAAGGTTCTGTTTCATTGGTGTTTGGGCCACTTAATTAGCCTTACGTGTGGCCGTGGAGTGGATCGTGTGTCAGAAAATGGAAGGACGGAATTACAGAGGAGGAAATGGAAAAAGGTTATTGAGGGGAAAAATCATCTGGGTTAGATTAGTGCCTCTGAAAAGTGAAGCCTTCCTGTAATTTGAAGTCGTGCTGTTAGAATCGCACCAGCTTTCTCAGTGCAAATGCCTTCAGTATGAGCGTGAGCGCACCGAACATCGCACCGTCGTTTATGCTCTCGCCCGCCTGAACACGGCCTCGCCATGTTGCTCGGATCATCAGATTCTTACAAAAAAAAAAAAACAAGCGTATTTTATTACTGCTGGTTTTCCTGCAGTCCCAGTCCGGCATGTGGATCGGGTTTCTGGCTGTGCTTTGGTGGGTTTGGTGAGGCTCTTCTTTTGTTTGTCTCTGTATGACATTTTCTACAAATATGAAAAATTACTTCTTCTCGTGTCTTCAAAGACTTTGGTGTTTGGGGGATCATTTGAAAAATGTGTCTTTTGTTTGTTTGATTGATGAGAAGCAAGTTTCAGTGCAGACAACCAAAAAAGAGCTGAGCTCCAGCAGTGAGAGAGAGAGAGAGAGAGAGGGCTGAAATGTAGCATGGCTCAAAAGTGCACAATTTGACAAAAGTATTGGGACACCTGCTCATTCGTCATTTCGTATGAAATCAAGGCTCTTTAGGAACTGTCTCTACTGTCCAGGGAAGAATACTTTCTACCGTATTTTAAAGGAACATTTCTGTGAGGATTTGATTGCATTCAGCAACTCAGCCCAAAGTATTGGATGGAGCGCTCCTTTAACCATTAATTAAGACTGTCTGATTTCTGATAATCCAGTGCAGTGTTCACTAACCCTCAACTTAATATGCATTTAGTGACATTGATACCTCTCAATATTTGCAAACATCAAAGATTTGAAGCATAATCTTAGTTCTTTAATATTTGTGCATCTGTCTACTGTCCAAAATACAGCATCATTAACCCAAAGTACCAGATGTGTCCTATATAAAAACCTTTCAATCGGATCAGAATAGAAAAAGAAAAAAAAACATCGCTGTTGTCCAATGAAAACCACTTATCTCCATTGTTCTGAACCCTGTAGCAGCTCTGTATTTACCATGTCATTAATACTGGGTGAACGAACCAATAGGAATGCTCCAAATTACTCAGAATAAAGTCTTATTATTATTACTCTTATTATTTTATATTATATTTATATTTTGGAGATTTTTTATTGGACAGCAACACAATACACTTCTACAACCAAGTATCATTTTTAATCTAAAGGAAGGGGAGGAAAAAAAAAAATCAATGATTGTAAAATCATTTATTACATTGCACAAATGTACTGGCCAGTGGCACAGGTGGGTAGTTAAAAAAAATAATTAAAGAGGGGACGTAAATTCTGAACTTACAGTTACATTAAGTGTACCATCAGATCATTTATGGCTGGACAAAGCTGGTGTGCTTCCTGGAGTCTACACAAGCTGATATTCAAGAACTAATCTGATATCACACCATGTTGAAAAAAAAAAAAAAAGAAAGAAAAGAGCCCATATATAAAGGAATGTTCTGCTAGAATGAACCCGGTCCCAGTACAGACATGTATGGTCCCATGTGGACCGGGATCGGGTCTGACATGATTCCAGACGTTTGGGAGAGTGTTTTTGAGATCCACCATAAAAAAGGCACTTGGTTCCAGGATGATAGCCGAGTTGAAGTGCACGACTGCATAAGCGACTGAAGTCCGCACCTGCTGGCTACGGCAGCAGCAAGAGGTCAGACCACATACAAAAATAGAGTACTGATGAATCACATACTGGTACAGGCTTATTTCTGTTTGGTTGTTTATGCTTTAAAACAGACGTCCATGAAAACATACAGGTTCAGATCAGTGAACAAAAAAAGAAAGAACCCCTGTTCTAATCATAGAGAGAGGGCGGCGACAGCAAAGACAGAAGAACGGTCTTTGAGGGATGTGTGTATAAAAGAAAGAAAAGAAAAAAAAAGGGCCCCAGTGTTGGCAATGCGCATGATGTAAGATGTTGCTTCCCTTGGACGCGTCACATTGTGGTTGGCAAGTTGTTTTTGCTGCTGTTTTCCTGGTAAAAAGTCAGTGTACTGTACTGCAGCCGCTCCAGCTTGGTCCGAGGGGTGGTGAAGCAGCAGACACCCAGAGAGAAAGAGAGAGAGAGAGAGAGAGAGAGATAGGCGGGTTTTGGCGATGAGCTTCCCCATAGCAGCACAGAGGGCTTTGGTCCCAGGACACCCACGTCACGCCAATTCCTACATGGCAGCCACGTCAATCTGAACGTACAGCTGCCTTACTCCCGCCTGGAGACAGAGACACACACACACCTCATCAAACATCAGCCTTAAACCCAGCATCCTTACTGTTAATGTAACCAATTGGCCTCTTCGTGTCATACCTTCATTTCATACGTCCAAATGTTTGTGGACACCTTTTTATAATAAATGCATTTCAGCTACAGTCAGCTACTAATGGAAATGCAATGGTGAGGGAGGGCCATGGTCAAAAGCCGATCCGCACCAAGAGCCCTTCAAGCTTCAAGTACGGCTCGGCTCGACCTGCCATTCCTCAAAATCCACGGAAGACGAGCGTCCACACTTTTTACTGTCCTGCACCGAAGTGGTGGAACGAACTCCCCCTGGGAGTCCAACACTCACTGTCCTCAAACCCAGACTGAAGACCCTCCTCTTCTGAGAGGACTTATGCGAATATTAGAGTGGTCACCTTACTGACTTGTGTTTAGTAGAGTCTAAGATTAGAGGAGCTTTGAATTTTTTGTCTATTCTAACTAGCTGAGGTTTTTCTTGGGTAAATAGTAAAGCACTTTTGTAAGTCACTCTGGAGAAGAGCATCTGCTAAATGCCTTAAATGTAAATGCAGAGTAGAGATTTCACAGCAAATGCATTATAGTACATGGTTTCTGATACTGTATGACATGTAGCGCATCGCTAAGCACTGACTTAACTACAGGCCTCAAGACTACAGGCTTAACTGAGGAGTTGTATCGGGTGTGTAGGAGTAGGGCAGCTACCGAACCTTGCTGGAACCCAGGCCTCCAGGACTGGAGGTGGGCTGGGTTATTGATGCTCAAGACCCCCGAAACCCTCTTTGCTTCAGGGATGCCGTAGCATGGCTGACCCTGTGCTTGGATCCTGCCTTTCTAATCTGGGGTGTTTGAGGCATAATTGAATTTGCATATTTACAATAAACAAAAATAAACAAACAGCTGCTGGAGGCGTCAAACCCTCACCTGTGTGAAAATGTTGTGCGTCTGACTGAGGATCCATCGGGAATCTGCGTCAGGAGCCACAAGGAGTTTGAGGGTGCCGATATAGACGTCTGTGCACAGGGTCCAGAAATGTGGCTCCTGCAGATTATACACGCCCTGCAGCTGCTGCACCTGCAGAGACCATCATGGACAGCATTCGTAACTTGTAGCCCATCACTATAATTAAATGGGACACTTGGCTAGCAGTGCCTGGGAAGCAGCAGGACATGGAATCCAATGTCTAACATAAGGTCATGTGAGGTGCTGGGTTTCAAGCCCTTCTTGCTTCCATTCAGAGCCAGCATTTTTGGCCAGACCATCCCTTTTAAGATGTGGGCAACTCACCCTCTGGTAGCACTCAGGAAGAGCATGGTCCAGGGCAGGAGGAGTGCGCTGCATGAGGATCCCTATGGACTCCCTGAGCAGAGGAACGACACTGGAGGGGAAAGAAGAGAAGGAAACACTTTTAATTTCCATTTTATTAAAACTAGAAATGCAAAAATAGTAAAAAACTGGTGCATATCTGATATAAATACTCCAGAGCTGAATCACTCCACTGCTCCACAGCTCAATGCTGGGGGGCTTTATACCCCTCCAGCCAAGGTGCCTGGCATTGGGCAGCAGCATGGTGCCAATAATAGGTTCATGATGTTTATCTGCTTCAGAGAGTCCTATTCTATTGGCAGTAGCTGAATGCATGTGGTAGAAAACTAACAGAGTCAGGGGGGGGGGGGGGGGGCACTACCACCAACAACAACAGAGAAAAGGCCAGCATGACTCGCTTCCTCCAAGCTTCCTGTTCTACTAGGACGCATCACATGGTGACCGGGCCGGCTCAGGAATGCCAAGTCACGCCAAAGGATGTGCTGCCATGGAGCGTGCAATCAAATCGGAACAATGGGCGTCAATACAGTGACCAAGCAGGAGGCCAGCCAGAGCGCTCGGGTCCTAAGAAGCAAATTTGACCCCATGAGACCAGCGGCAAATATTCCAACACTCTCACGCCTCGCACCTTCACGTCGCCCCCGGGCCGATTCGGGAGAATCAGGGGTGTTTGACCACCACACTCACTCTGGAGCTGAGGAGCTGAGGTCATGCGGATCCGGCTGCCATGTAGCTGCTGCCCCGAGGCGGTTAGCATAGCTGAAGCGTGATCTCAGGGCAGGCGGGACACTGCCAGGCTAACCACACACACACACACACACACACACACACACACACACACACACACACACACACACACACACACACACACACAGCTCAACAACACTCCTTCAGCTCCATGGAGATCATCATCTACTGTAGGACAGTCTTCACAGTCTGCTCCCCCCCCCCACCCAAAAAAAAAAAACCCTCAGGCCCAACCACGGCTGCATATGGGAACTATTAGAGGGTTCCTGGGCTTGGCCTGCCTTTCTTGTACCCTCATCTATTCTCCTTCACCCCTCTGCCTCCTTCCATCCCGTTCCCTCTTCCGAAGTCCCAGCCAAAGTCTGGTCTGACCTGACCTGGTCTTTTTAATGGCGGTGTGCGTCTTCTTTGCGTCTACTGAAGACATGGTGCCATCAGCATCACAGCATTTGTAGGAGAGTAAGAAAACATGTTGGGCAATGGCACTGATCGAATTCGTGACCTCTCGTCCCAAATGTGGACTACACACCCCCCCCCAATAGTTACACCGTTGCTGTTTTGGAAAAGCGTAATCTAACAAATCATGTTTTCGTCAGGCTGTGTTTCTCAATCGTCGTCTCATGCAAAGCCAAGAGCTTCCTGTAAGGGACGCCGCACGCCTCCACCATGGCTGGCTCCATGAACATTAAGCATAATGGAGAGAGGTTAGTGGGTAATGTATAGAAGTTCATGAGCTCAGCAGGTCTTGCCAGTAAAGACACACACAAGCCCACCCCCCACCTCTCTCTCTATCTCACAGAGTGGTTAAACAAGAGGTGTTGGCCATGAAAGTTTCACAAATAACTGAAACTTATGTAAAAGCTCAAACTGCCCATGACTCATTTCCTGAGGTTTGGAGCAAGTATCTAAGCACAGGGTCTAAATTACAGTACCGTGTTCATTTACTTTACTCTACAGCATCTAACGTTTCACACTATTCGTCCAAATATTTGTGGACACCCCTTCTAATGAAGCTACTTTAAGTTGCACCTATTCCTGACACAGATGTGCTAGTAGAACTGGACTCTGTGGGTATCCTGCCTAATGCCAGGCATGGGCTAGAGGGGTTAGAAACCCTGATGATTAATGATGGTGGTGCTCCATTCAATACTATGTGAGGATGTGAGGAGTTGAGGAGTTGGGATGAGGGTTCATCCAACATCCTGATCTTACTAACGCTTGCTCTGGTCACTAAACTCTACTAGAAAGCCTTCTTCTCTGGATAGTACAGACAGTTACTCCAAAAAAGCAGGATCAGCTGTTTTTAATGCCGTTGATTGCGAAAGATACAATGAATGAGCAGATGTCCCAATACTTTTGTCAATATAGTGTATTTGTGCCTTATTTTTTTCATATTTGCAAACATACAGCACAAGACTGGACATGCCACATGTGCTCGGCTCTCTCCGACCCTCGTGTTTTGTCCCCTGTTTGGGCAACAGAATGAAAACAGGAAGGCGCTGCACACTCTGACATCATGGCATTGTTCCAGCCTTCCTGTGCTGCAATGGAGAGGCACTCTGTGAGCACAGCACATCACACTGGAGGTTAATCTCCAAATCGCTTACCTACAGTGATTACGTCAAGGTTACAGCTGGTTGAGGTCCCACTACAGCCTGAAACCGTGTAGAAGGTCCACACACTGCAGTTAAAAAGCACTGGTGAATCAGGAATGACCGTGATGCTCCACTGACTGGTAACAGGACCGTATTATCTCCATCCTTGCTACTGCAAGCTTGGTGGGCTGCTAACTCTTGTGAAGTGGGCAGGAGAACGTACACGGGAGCTGTGTAGCGCTGCGTAACCCGGGTCATATTACTGGAAATCCTGCAGTATTACTCTACCGCCTCAGTCCACATGCTTCTACACCTTTCGGTCATGGCTCTGTATTTCTCAGCTTGTCCAGAAAAGCATATGTAAAATAGGGGTGTGCGATATAGACAAAAATAATATCTCGATATTTATATCCAACAATAATTAGACGATACTTTTCATACTTTTAAAATGTATGGTAAAACTATTGCATTGTGATAGCCTGTTCTACTTATGTATTTACTTAAAACTGAAACGTTCAAGTAAAATTGATAGAAAAACAATCAAATTTCAGTAATTTAATGTGAATATACTTTATTTATATTACATTATATTTATATTTCATGTTATTATTGTTATTTTTAAAAGGGGTTAAGTTTGATCATTTTACTTTATGCATGTTTAAACTAGGGGTGCACCGATACAGCTTTTTCAGTTCCGATACAGATACCGATACATAAACTTTGCATATCGGCCGATACCCGATACCGATCCGATACCATTGTTGAATAAATAAACCATATACTTTACCATGTGGGAGAAACTTAAGACATCAGGATTGACTTAAACATTACTTTACTAACTTTGTAAAACAAAATATAACAAATAAACACAGATATAAATCTACTAAATTGCTCTTTATTTGTCACTAAAACAAATAACCAATGGTACAGGATGTTGACCCAGCATTCAAATTCAAACTTCTTAAAATATATTAAAATACATCAAAATATCGGCCGAAACTGAAAATAAGTAGCTTCACTTTGTCAGTAGTCATTCTTATTTTTAAATATTTAACATAATTTAAAATAAAATGTAGCAGCTAAATTTGAGAATAAAAAAGTAACTTGGTCAAACATACAAGCAGTAATTAAAACATTTAGTTTAGTCTCACTCCAACCAATTAATGTA
This sequence comes from Salminus brasiliensis, assembly GCF_030463535.1. Taxonomy (NCBI): domain Eukaryota; kingdom Metazoa; phylum Chordata; class Actinopteri; order Characiformes; family Bryconidae; genus Salminus; species Salminus brasiliensis. The sequence continues at coordinate 2,291,654 of NC_132894.1, read as the reverse complement.
ACAGGATCGGTTCCATGGATCGGCCTAATTATCCGATACCCGATCCAGCTAATTTTAATAATATCGGGAATGATATACGATCCTAATATCGGATCAATGCATCTCTAGTTTAAACATCTTTCACTTAAACTGTAAATTACGTGACTGCACAGTTTCTTATAGAAGTACACCGGGGTCACACTTTCTGGCGACGGCACATTTGGTCACCCCTCGACACTTCTAGAAGAATCACATAATCTTATGAGTCACAAAATCTGATAATGACTGTCCCTGTCAGAATATGTGACTGTACACAAGTAGAAATCTCAGAAACTACCCACTGAGCTCACAGAATTCGACGGTCACAGATTGTGGCCCAACAGGTGCTTGGCTGGTTTCGGCCCGTAGTGGGCAGCGTACTCCCGACGTTTTTAATAATCTTCATATTCAGCACGGATTCAATTGTAACCGATTTTGCAGCTTGTGTTGGGGTAAACATGCAGGCTATGCCAGCGCACTGCATGCACTCTGGACAGTAGTCTGTCCTGCCAGGCTAACGGGCGCAGTGAATCTGTGAACTCTTAAGGCGTGTCTTTGAGTGGTTTACGCAAAGTGAGCCACATACTCCATAATGTCCGCTCGCACATCGTTAAAACAATGATTAGGATATTATCGGAGACGATACATGCCACACACCCCTAGTGTAAAGCATGTCCTTAAGTGGTGGCTCAAAGTGTGGGTTACACCTCTGTAGGAGGTGTAGGAGGAGCCCGGACATTGCGTTATTTACACAGTTAAATGAGGAAAGGTCTGACGGTGCCGTTTTGTTCGCAGTCCATTTTTAAAGACATGTTTACGTAGCTTTTTGACAGTTTTGGGTGGATTTGGATTAAAGCCAATAAAATTCAATTCCGATTCTGGAATGTACTGATAATCATCCGAGAAAAGCCACGATTTCCCAACCACACTCTAACAGAAGGTTATTATTCCGAGTCAACCTGAAAGCTCATTAAACGTACAGGCAGGAGCGGTTTTATGATGCCTGGGAAACCACAAGAGCGCTGCAGCCCACAGAGCAGCCTGCAGGGCACAGACGGCCAACAGGGCGAGTAAAAGAGCCTGTAAATTCAACTCCTACTGATGTTAAAACAGAAGGATTTCTCACTTTCTGTAAATCCTTCTAGACTAGGAATGGAAAGAAGGAAGGAAGGAAGGAGCACTACAAAAACAAACAAACCAGTCTTTAGACCAATAACTGGCAGCAGGACTGATACCCTACAGCACAAGAACAAGGAGAAAGACCAAAATGGGACCGAGATGGGACTGGATTCACGCTCCTATCCTCTATGTACACTACATGTCCAAATGTTTGTGGACACCCCTTCTAAAGAATGCATTCGGCTACTTTAAGTTGTACCCGTTACTGACGCAGCTTGTCTAGGCCCTGTAGAGTAAAGTACTGCCAAAAGAATAGGACTCAGATCAACATCATGACCCTATTCGCACTATGCTGCCTAATGCCAGGCGTGGGCTAGTAGAGGGGTATAAAGCCCCCCAGCAGCATTGAGGAGCTGTGGAGCAGTGGAAGAAGAACTGTGCTCTCTGAAATGGTGGTGGTGGTGGAGCTCCATCCAGTACTTTTTTTTAAAGTTGGTCATCCAACATCCTGACCTCACTCTCACACTTTTCAGAAATGAAATCAAATCCTTGCAGTAATGCTCCAAATATCAGGGCTCTGAGTGGCTCATTGTCTGCTTCCACTATGGAACAGGGCGGTGGGGGGGCGCTATAGATGGGGGTAGTTAGGGCTCTCTTCCCTGGACCCTTAGTAGTGTCTGGAGTATTGCTAGTGTTAGAGGGAGCTATGAAGGCGTGGGTTATTTGGCCGTCCCACATTGAGAGAAAAAAAAAAACAAAAAAAACGATGGATTGGATTGGAGGGATTGGATTGGATGGATTGATGGATGGATTGGATGGATAAAAGGCAAATGTTGCAAAATCTATAAGAAAGTCTCCCCCGGACAGTAGAGACAGTTACTCCAACAAAAGCAGCATCAACTCTAGTTTATCTATCGTGTCTCTAAAGCTCAGGCCGGTTTCCTAGAGAGGGATTAAGCCTAGTCCTGGAATGCAGAGTGTTTCGAATGGAGATTTTGTATCAAAAACAAAATACAGTTCATTAAAAGTCCCTGAAACCAACCATTGCTGTTTAAATCTAATGGACACGGTCATCTAATCAGATCTTTGAAATGCATGAAGGTCTGGAAGAAGACCAACATCAAGCAGCATCTAAATGGATTTAAAAAGCCATCGGCCGTCTGGGTTGGTTGTGATGATGGCGTAACGCTCGTTTCCCCACAACCATGTCATCAAAAACACTGTATCAGGAATTGTATTACAAAGCACAGCTGAAACCCTCTCAGAAACCCGAGACTGGCCTGAGAAGAAAAAAAACTGAAGAGCCCTGTGGTCTTTTTTTTTACGCGGGAGGACTTGAGATTACAAGCATACACTTGAGCGTGGTCATCGGCCAAAGCCAACTGAAATGGAAACTGGAGCGTTTCAAAGACCCAGCTGGGTAGCCTGTCATTAGACGAACCCGAGCTGCTGGCGTCAAACCGGCATGTGGCATGCCCATCTCATTAGAGCGTAAAATATACCCACAACAGACACGTCCACTAGACCCTCCCAAAGTCCAAACCTGCATGAGGTCCATTGGAAACTAGGGCTGTGTGATATAGCGCCATATTGGCTTTTTTTTTTGCAACGCTTGTACTGCAGCTGCTGTTCACCAATCGCAGCTCTACAGATTGTGGATGTTTTGATGATGCTGAGGATTCTTGCAACCCCAGAGAAGAAGCAGCTGTTTATTAATAGACTGCAGATCACTGCAATCACAATGGTATCCAGGGCCTCCATGGATCGCACCAATGAGCCATGGGCGCCCATTACCCAATCATCGGTTCACCACTTGTCCTTCCTTGGAGCACTTTACTTTTGGTATGTTCTGACCACTGCATACCAGGAACATCACACAAGACCTGCCTGACATTTTGGAGATGTTCTGTGATAGGTGGTCTAAAGCATCCCACAAAAGATCTGACCATGGACTCTTTTAGGTGTCCTGTGGTATCTGGCACCAAGACAAACATTAGCAGCAGAGGTGGGACCTGTCTGATGTTTTGGAGATGTTCTGACCCAGACGTCTAGAACATCACAGTGTCTCAGATTCTTACTCTTGTCCATTTCTCCGGCTTCAACTCCTACCTCATACCTTCAGGAATTGACTGTTCACTTGCTGCCTAATATGTAGATCCACCCCTTGACAGACAGGAGCCGCTGTAGATGAAGATGATCAAGGTTTTTCAGGTCATCGGTCATCAGTGGTGCTAATTTTATGGCTGATCGATGTAAAATACAGTGCTCAGAGATCTTGTACTTGCAGTGTCTTCTGCATCTTCCATTCTTGATCCACTCTTCTGTCCCTCAAGTCTCTAAAACTCAACACCTCAAGCTAGCTTCCCCAGATAGGGGTTAACTCTAGTCTTGGACTTTAGTCTAGAACATTTTGAATGGAGATGTATAGCTCATGGTATTTTTATCCATATCGTCCAGCCCTACCACATCCAGTCCTCCAGCTTTGGAGTGTCAGCCAGAGGCCTTACCTCTGAACTCAACCAGGTCTGGCTTCATGCACACAAATCACATGTTAATTTATGTTAATTTTCCTCCTTTGGCCCAATCCTGTGGCTTCTACTGGAGCCCAAAGCGATTAAGCAGCACTTTGGAGCGGCTAGGAGAGCACAGGACCGCCGTTCAGGGTCAAAGCAGCAGGGGCCTACTGAACGCCCGGCTACTCTTTAGACTAATCACACAGTACATACACACACACACACACACACCAGCCACCACAGACATCCCAGATATTCCCCCATGGACATCCCACCAGGCTAACAGCCTCCAACAGCTGTTTACATACAGCATGGGGTCGGTCTTCAGTGAAAGACATAGGCATAGGCCGACAGTGCGCTGGGAACCGCTGCTGAAGCACACGGGTGCGTTCCGTCACTCAGCAAGCCTCTGAATGTGGTCTGTGTCCTAAAATCAAAATAAAGAGTACTCTGGAGCCTTTCAATCAATCTCCACAGGCCGAGGTTTTCAGCTGGAAAAATGCAGGCTGGAGCTGTCCAAACAGCCGAGTGTCCATCTATCCTGACCACAGGCATTCCTGCAGAGCTGTTATTGTGCACGATCTCGCAGAGCATCGCAGCGATAGACCAGCCCGGGCCGACAAGGACTGAATCTCGAGAAGAGCTATAGAACAGTTTCATGGGCCAAAGTGTTTCTAAAGCTTGAAGATGTTAATTCAAGAAAAAAAACAAAAAAACAACTTTTTAATTCATTAAAAATGATGCCGTGTGACCCTCAGTTTGACCTACCACCCCGTCACACTAACACAGTAATGTACTGTTAATGGCTAGCTAGGTATTAACCACTGTAAGCTGGGAACACCCTGCAAGACTCCTGTTTTTGGAGATGTTCTGACCTTCACAGTTTGGTTCTTCTTGGTCTAAGTGTTTCAGATTCTTACTTTCACCCCTTCAGCACCTTCAAGAACTGACCGTTCACTCGCTGCCTAATATGTAGATCCACCCCTCGACAGACAGGAGCCACTGGACCCAGATCTTCAGTGCATTTCACTTCGGTGGTTTTAATGTTATGGCTGATCAGCGTATTGCTGTTAAGTGGTTGTGAGAAAGTGAGGAGCTACTGGATCCACGTCATCAGGGTTATTCACTTCACCTGTTGCCATTCGGTCAAACATGTAGGCTGACTTCTACTGAGCACCACATAGACCAGGACTGTCTAATCTTGTGTTTGTGGGAAGAGCAAAGCTAGCAATTCTTAAATTCTCTGCTATTTTTAACACCCGTCACTGTTTCTATTCGTCGGAGTTGTTTATTTTTTTGTCTTCTGCTTTCCTAATAACTTTATATGCTTGATAAAAGGTGGCCGGTTCCTTTTCTCCTCTGTATGCTGCACCTGTATTGAAATAGCTGAAGCGCCTCGCCCTCATTCACGGCCCACTCTTCATGCGTTATGTAAAAACAGCAGGGCAGGCAGGTGGCGCCGCTCCTCTAATCAAACCTGAATGCTATTAATGTCTTTGCTGCTGACGAGAGGAATCCAGGCAGCAGTAAGAGGGGTGTCAATAACCCAGCCCCTCCTCTCTCTCCCTCTCTCTGATAAAAGAGGGTGGAGGGAAAGTCCATCTTAAAAAGATGCCTTTGTTCCCGCATTTTTTAAAGGAACAGCCACAGATCACAACCGCATTCCAGAGAGAGGAGAAGAAAAGGCCGAACAGAGGGAGAGTGAATAACATGGAGAGGAGAGTTTGCTGGGAATTTGTAGAATGAGGCCCCTCTCGGCCCCCTTTCACTCCCCAGAAGCATCTCGTCCGAGAGACGAGAGCCCAGACGTCCAGAGAATCCCCGGTTTGCCTTAGGGGCAGATTTGTCCAACAGGAATGAATGGAGTGCAAAAGTTTGTGCACCCTTCTTTTGGCACAATTATATAAACACTACTACCACCAACAAACCAACCACATGGGTACCACAGCAACCACCTATCTACACCATAGCAACCAATAAGCAACACTTCAGCAACAGCTAGAAAGCTCCATAGACACCACCTTACAACCACTTGAGATAGCAAAGCAACGGTCAAGAAACACCGTAGCAACCACTAAGCAACTCCACAGCAACCCAAATGCACCTTATAGCAAACACATGGGACGTCACAGCAACTGTCTAGAAGCCACCTAGCAACCACTAAGCAACTCCATAGCAGCCACCCTGCAACCCCATAGAACCACCTGGGATACCACAGCAACAGCTAAGCCACTCCATAGAAACCATTAAGCGACTCCACAGCAACCCAAACGCACCTTACAGCAAAACACCTGGGACACCACAGGAACCACTATGCAATTTCATAGCAGCCACCAAGCAACACACTAGCAACTGCTAAGCAACTCCACAGTAACAACCAAGCAGGGTCATAGCAACTACCTAGCAACTTTCTAGCAACACCATAGCAACCACAGCTAAAACAGTGATGAAAGTATTAGAAGCTTAAAACTGGGGAGATTTCAACCTACAGCAGATCCTACAGCTATGTGACGTGGCTTCCGTCAGTTTCAGCAGGGAGAAGAAAGACACATGAAGGAGTCGACTCCTGTTCTGTTGGCTTTACCACATGTGAGAGTGTGCCGGACTCCACCCTCTGTGTGTATGGGAGTGTGTGTGTGTGTGTGTGTGTGTGTGTGTGTGTGTGTGTGTGTGTGCACGCGCATGTCCTGTAATTGAACTGGTTGGGGTAGAGGTTGGAGAGCTCACTGAGAGACGGTCACTGTGAAGTGGCTTCAGTCTGCCCTGCATAAGGTGCTGCTGTGGGTTTTGGGTGGAGTTAAGGGAGGAGGTCTAACCTCAGCAGGGTCAGACACACACAGACACACACAGACACACACAGACACACACAGACACACACAGACGCCCCAGGATTCAGAAAAGCTGAGTGTAGAAAATGCAAGGATACAAAAATATATGAATCTGACGTATTATAAATGGATTTTTTATTCAATAAAAAAAATAAGTTATTTAATCTGAAATTAAATGTAATAGTTGTATTAATTTGGAAATAAAGTAAATTAGGTGGGTCAAAATTATTTAAAAAAATGTGATTAGTGATTCAGCTTGATCAGCTACATTGTTTAGCAGCAACAGCAGGATATAATTTTGTTCAAATATATATATATATATATATATATATATATATTTTTTTTTTTTTTTTTTTTTTTTTATTATTATTATTATTATTATTATTATTATTCTGTATGTATGTATTCATGTATTTACTATGTTAACATATTCTTAATTATATGTAAACATGTTTCTGAAATTTCAGTTGATTGATGACTAAGAATTTTACATTAATTCATATTTCTCTTTCTGTCCCATTAACTCACACTCTTACAAACCTGAACGTGAGCACAGTGTAAGTTTGTGTTAGTGTGCGTTCCCCCACCTGACTCCGATGAGAAGGGCGATGAGCATGGAGCAGATAGGATCAGCGATCATCAGGTCATACTTCTGCATCAGGAAGGCTGAGATGATCACACCGATGCTGCCCAACGTATCGGCAACAATGTGCAGAAAAACCCCTGCAAGGCACCAAACACAGCTGCTGAGATCACATATGACTACACATTTAAATATTTTTATATACATTATACATTTATATTTATACACACACATATATATATATCCTATAAGCATTAAGAACCCTTTTCTTCAAAAAAACATTTCTTTTCTTCTCCTCAAAGCACCTTAAGAGGTTCCTCCAGTTTCAAACTAAGGAATCTCCACAATTTCCTCATGCAGCTTATACTATTAGCAACGCACCTCATCTTCAACTCCCAAACTCCCAAAAGTACTGGATGGAGCTCCACCACCATCAGTCCAGAAAAAACATTTCTCCCACTGCTCCTCAGCTCAATGCTGGGGGGCTTTATACCCCTCTAGCCCACGCCTGCCATTATTAGGCAGCATGGTGCCAATACGTTCATGATGTCTATCTGCTCCAGAGGGTCCTATTCTATTGGCAGTATCCATCTACAAGGACTATGCACGCTGTAGATGTGCAATTGCGACAGATGTGCAACTTAAAGTAGCTAAAAGCATTCATGAGAAGGGGTGTCCACAAACATTTGGACATGGTGCACTTGTGATGGCCCCACAAGCCCCCGAAAAGACCCCCTTTAGGTGAATACGTCATGACTGCAGCCGCTATCGATTTCCCAGAATGTTCAACCGCAGAAAGTGAGCGAACCCCAAATTAAACGGAAAGTCCATCCAAGTGCGGTGAGGGCAGGAGCAGCAAAACAAACAGGAATGCTGAAGGCCCCCTTCACTGACCGGCCCGAGAGAACATGCAGGGGATTCGTGAATTTTGGGAAGAAAACATGTGATCACAAGGGCAGAGAAGGTCCCAGGAACAGGGATGGAGGCGGTGTAACCTTTTGCACTGTCACCACCTCCTCCCTCCCTCCCTCCCTCTCAGGACAACCCCCCCATTCCACTGAGCCCTCTGCGTCCCCCCCTGAGCCGGCCTCCCAAAGGACCCATTCTCTTGCTCTGTGTGCCAGGGTGAAGGGGACAAGCTCACTTTCTCTTCTCCGCTCTTTTCCCACACAGGCTCACACAAAGAGTTTTAAAGTGACAGTGCTCCTGAACTCTCTCAGATCTCAGCGTTAACCCAGTTAAGCTTGGGGGCAAAGGTCAGCCTTGTGGGCCGGCCTGACCGGTCACCTCGTCACAAATAAAACTCCATCAACCCGTCATGTCTCATGCTAATGAGGGGGGTCACAAGATCACTGATCTATATGAACTACTACCTCGTAGTGGCCCTTCTGCTCGTTTGCATCACCACAGTGCTTTTGCTTAAGCTCAGATTTGGAGCTTTAGTATTAAAAGCATGAGACCTCAGACCTGAGCAGGTTTACACGTCAGAATGCTACGAACTGCACAAGCGAACTGCACACTGCCGTCTCATACGCCGCTCACTTATTTCATGCACTGCACAAGAGAACTCTGGCGCCATCTGGTGGCAGCCAGAGGCGTGAAACCACTGCTTTACCTTGTAGAATCTGTTTGCTGGCGCCTTTGCCTGGTGTCTGAGCGTGATCATCTAGGAGAGAAGGGAGAGCGAGGACATTAAGCTTGTATCGGATGTTTAGAGGACAGATCATAGTGATTTGTTTGGGTTCTTACAGGTTCTGAAGCAACTCTGACAACAACTGGAACAAAAAGCCTCACCATGGCAATGTGGCTCCTCGTGGGAATGGCCATGCCCTCCATGTCCATGCCCGTGGCCATGGTCATGCCCATGGTCGTGTCCATGTTTGGTCTCATGGCTGTGCCCATGGCCTCCGTGACTGTGCCCGTGACCTGCGCTGCCGTTGAACAGAGAATGGCTATGTCCGTGACCTACAGAAAGAGAGAGAGAGCGAGAGAGAGAGAGATCCGATTAGTGTTAGATACAGTCCAAGAGATGATGGGACAATTCAACAAATAAGAATAAAAAGATAAAGAAAGAAGACAAAGGCGAAAAAGATTAAGACAAAAGACGAAGACAACAACAACAAAAAGAGAGACAAATAAGATGAAGAAAGAAAACCTGAAGACATCAAAGGGGAAAAAAAGGATAAAAAGAAAAGATGAAGAAATTAGACGAGAATGAAAGAAGGAAGAAAAAAGAAGACGACACAAAAATACAAAGGCAAAAATTAAGAAAACAAAGATAAAGAAGGTAGAGACAAAAACAAAAGACAGACATCAAAGAGAAAACAGGATAAAGAAAAGATGAGAACGAAGAAAAAGAAGACGGAGGGACAAAGATACAAAAGTCAAAAAAATGAAGAAGACAAAGACGAAGATAGAAAAAAGACAAAAACAAAGAAAAATAAAAAAAAAAAGACGTCAAAGAGAAAAAAAGACAAAAGATGAAGAAAAAAAATTAAAACACGAGAATGAAGAAGACAAATAATAAACACAAAGGCGAAGACGAGAACAAAGAAGATGAAGGACCAGGAAAAAGCTTTTTATGATGGGCTTCGATGGCTGGAGGAACTCTGATGTGGGTTCTGGGTTTAAGGCTGTTTGAAATATTTTAAGGACTTCATTCGCTAGCCGGTAGATTCCAAAGCAGTCGGATCACCAAAAGATCAGAGTGCCGTGGAGCATCATATAACTCATATCCACCACCTTCCAAAGCAGAGGACCAGCGTCTGTGGCTGAAGGCACTACATTGAAAAGATCCACCCAAGCGGCCGTACGTCTTCTCTTACCCACACCAGAACATGCCCAGAGAAATAGCTCTGTTATGAGGTTAGCTCTTAGGCTAACGTCTTCCCTTCATAACAGAGCTCCCCCTCCAGAACATTTCCAATTCAGCATCTTCAACCTCAGACGTAGGTGGATATAGGTCACGTGGAGCTCCACAACACTCCAGTCTTTCTGCATTGTGTTGGAAAACTAGTTCCTAAATTAGGGACGTCCCAATGAGTTTATCAGCCCTGGCCCCTCGCCCTTGATCTGATCCAAGTCTCTGACTGCTGAGTATCAGTCGATGCAGATTACGAGCCAATCCGATCCTTGTGTTTGTGTAAATAACACAGCCACATGGTTTTTAAAGAAGCTGTGCTGCTAATTAATACGTCCAGTAAAATCCTTTTATTTTAGTAGCTGCACAGATTTATTTAGGTTAGTGGAGCCTTGTATGTGTGTTAGCATTAGCGTCAGCCTCCACTCGGTTTTGGTGCGGTTCTCCCGCTGGTAAAACAGAGCATGTCAGTGAGGTTTTATAAAGGGTCAGATATTATGGTGTGTTTTCAGGTTCCACTGTACAATAGCTCCACACTGCAGAACCTCAACTCCCTCTGCACTGCTGCATCCATCCATTAATGGCACTTTGAGGGCAGTAGATGGCGCTATGGACATTGTGGTTAAAATAAAGATTCGGAACTGGATTGGGGTTAAAATAGCCGATACTCAATCCTCAATTAAAATATGCCTGGATCGGGATACCCATTCTCTAAATAGCTCTAAATAATGTTAAATTGCCTGTAGGAATTATGGGTTAGCATACATCCCACAGCATTAGCCTACTTCTGACTGCATTCACTTTAAATTTGATACGATCTGGAACAAAGCGGCAAGAAAGTCTAACACAAAGTGGAAGAAACTAACTTTTGAAAGTGGGCGTGGCCAAAAAAAAGTAAGAAGGTCAGCCCCACAGGGATTCCCAATGGTTTATGAGGTCTGTGTGTAATATATGGTGTGTATTTGAACTGATCAAAACATGTAAATTCATAAAACTGTAATATCTGTCAAACGGACGAGGCTGACAGATGCAATGCAACACCAGGTTTAGGCCCTAAAGGAACACCCCTGTAAAATATTGCTCAGGGGAAAGCAACTGGATCAGTAACAGGACGCAGGGCCTACACTGAAAAGCAGGCAGCGTAAACACACTGCGTTACAGAAGCTCTGCAGTGGGAACAGATACTCCACCTTCTCCACCATGAGAGTGTCCGTGCCCTCCGTGCTGGAACGCAAAGATGCCTACGAGGTTGACCAACAGCCCTGCTATAGACACAGGCAGCAACCGCTCGTGATGCACATCTGGAGGTTCCAACGCCCTCTGAAGAAGGAGGAGGAGAACAAAAACAAGCCATCAGAGATCTGCAAAGAGCGCCACACTGTCCGAATCTCAACGAAGCTCTTGATGTTGAGTGCTGCACTCACCTCCACTCCCTCTGAGAAGATGAAGAAGGCAGTGAAGATGAGAAAGAGGCCGTTCACGAAGCCTGCCAGCACTTCTGCTCGGACGTAGCTGCAAAAGCAGAAGCATGTGATCAGGAGCGGTTTTTACGAAACTCACCACTAGGCCACAGCATGAAGACACTTTCATGCAGCAGTACTGCAGCAAAACTGACTTTTCTATTACATTTATTCTAGATTAATGCAATTAAATGGGAATATATCATATATCGCACCAAACAAAGCACAGCAAAGGTTGCATCTGGGGTTAAAAGCATTAAAACCCGCAGTCTAATCTCTTACCCATATGAAAAGGAGTCATTAGACCTCCATCGGGAGATCACTGATGCTGCAAGTCCTGCCAAAAGTGCAGTGCAGTCGAAGAACATGTGAAAAGAGTCTGATATCAACCCTAAACTGATATGAAGAACAGGAGAGAGGCAGAACATTATGGGGTTAAATACAGAACTTGCAATAATGAGGTAAAATAAAGACTTTTAAACCTAATTATCAAACTACATGACTACAAAGTGATAATCTACTATATTAAATATAGCATTCCAGACTACTGATATTTAACAAAACAATAAAACTGTGTGCAAACATAAGGAAACTATATAAATAAGCATTTAAACTGTCTACAGTTAAGGGCTGGGCGATATGCTGAAAATACAATATCATGATATTTAAAGACTTTGTGTTTGTGATACACGATATTAATCACGATACATATAGTCACAGACTAAACACATTCTTATAATCTTCTATTCAGATCCTCTCCTGTACTGAATACAGTGATTTATACTCTCTTCATCTAATGAACCCAGTCTAATTACACTGTTAGTAATGAAACCTGCAGCTGATCAGTGTTTATTAAGCTCTAACAGAAGCTTACTGTTATCACCGTAACCATATTTATCACCATACGATAAAATATCGTCATATCGCCCAGCTCTAGTACAGTTAGTCACTTTAGACCAATCAGATCCATTTCTGTGACCCATGAAATGTAACTATTGGAAATGAATAAGGTGATAATTAAGAAACATTCAAACAATTAATGGAAATGTAACAGAGAGCAAAAAAAATATTATGCTTAAGACAATGTCTTATGTTGGTCTCTGTGAGAAACGGTAAAAGTATAACATCACATTAGCACATAACCACGTCATTTTCACAACGCACAACGTATTAACCGCAACCATTTTGATCTGGTCACTGAAGTGTCCATCCTAAGTGAAGTGGTTTAATTGATTGAGGGAATTTAAAAATTTGTCGACCTTGATACTTTAGGGAAAAGGTATCAAGGTAAGTAAAGAAAAGTATCGGGACGCCAGCTCACTCTGCCTTTCTTCTGAAATCAAGGGGATTGCTTCTGTTGGAGTAACTGTCTCAACTGTCCAGAGAAGAAGACTTTCTACAAGATTTGGAGGGGCATTGCAGTGAGGATTTGATTGACTGCATTCCGTGACAAGAGCATTGTTAGTGAGGTCAAGATGTTGGATGATGATGATGATGATGATGACATCCCCAACTCATCCCAAAAGTACTGGATGGAGCTCCACCACCATCATTCCAGAGAACACAGTTCTTCTTCCACTGCTCCACAGCTCCTCAATGCTGCTGGGGGGCTTTAGCTATACGCCTCTAGCCCACACCTGGCATTATTAGGCAGCATGGTGCCAATAGGTTCGTGTTTACCATCTGCTAGAGTCCTAGTCAACTGCCCGTACTTGTCTACAGATACAAATCCCATCACTCGAACCACTTCAGGAGGAGATCTGAGACGCACCAGCGGCGACTTATTATATATACATATAAAATGTATAAATAAATAAAAAATGATGTCTGAATAAAATCCCACACTTACACCCAGTTTGCACCTCTGCTCCCTTCATGTGTCTAGTATCTTGATTGTGTCCGGAAAGGAATTTAGCCACATGTATTTACACTGGGTGGTCAAATGCCCAAATGCTGGGTAGTCTAAATACCATTACATTACATTAATGGTATTTAGCTGACTCTCTTATCCAGAGCGACTTACAGGGTTACTGTAGGTAATACACTATATGTCCAAATGTTTGTGGACACCCATTTTAATAAATGCATTCAGCTCTTTTAAGCTGCATCCATGGGTGACACTGATGTGCAAATGTGCGTGCGCGCACACACACATGAACCTATGGGCACCATGCTGCCGAATAATGCCAGGCATGGGCTAGAGGGGTATAAAGCCCCCCAGCATTGATCTGAGCTCCATCCAGTACTTTTGAATGGGATGAGGTGAATGGGATGGGTGGTGATCAACCATCCAACATTCTGACCTCAGTACTGCTCTTGTCACTGAATGCAATCAACGAAATCCTCACAGCAAGTAGAAAGCCTTCTTCCTAGGACAGGTACTTCAACAGAAGCAGGACCAACTCTTTCTAATCGCCTTGATTTCAGAAGAAAGGCAGAAAATCAGGCGTCCCAATACTTTTCTGTGACCTTCTTAGGGTTTGCAAGGGCCCGCTAAAACATCAAGCTAGAAAATGATCCAATTTCCTCAATTAAATCAATCGTTCATTTAATTTAGAGAGGACGCTTCTGTTAAACTGCAGAAGACAAATTATTAAATAGATACTTTTGGAGCTCTGCACCATCCAATTAGCATTAAATCCCACTCCTAATTTGTTGTTGTTGTTGTTCAGCACTTATGACATCCACTATAACGCTGAGAAAAGTTGACCATCCATCACGATCCCAATATTTTATTAGATTGCGATACATTGTCCTATCGCCCACCTGTATTCCCATCAACCTCACCTGTGCCCTCACCTGTGCCCTCACCTGCACGTCACTCGAGCCTCCTATCAGCTTATCAGGGCTGATGAGGGTGCCAGCTCTGCCAACTGCCAGCAAACACTGCCTGTATTATCACTCATTGCTCATAAATATGGACCCACAAAGTGCAGCCCACCACAGAAAGCAGCAAAAGGTGGAGGTAGTGGAGTCTGGAGGCTGCTGCAACCAACAAATCCCCAAAACAGTGATTCAGTGATTCAGTGATCCAGTGTTTAGAGCGACGTGGCACATCCTGAGCCCAGTGCTTCCTCTTGTAGCCTCGGCTAGCAAACCTCCAGTGCTTACCTGTTACTCCATATTCCGTACGTAAGCTCCACAAAAGCGAAGGACAGGTTCAGACACAGGAAGAAGAATAAATTCCGAGATGTTTTATCGGCGAGGATTGAGCTGGAGAAACGGGAGAGAGCAGGAGTAGCATGAATAACCACTGAAAGCTAAACCTGGCAAATCCAGGTCCAGAAAGTGAAAATCCGCTCCAGGGTTTTGTTCCAGCTGCCTGGGCAGCGCTGCCGCGGCAGCTGGAACAAAATCCCGGAGCGGATTTTCACTTTCTGGACCTGGATTTGCCACATTGCTAATAGCCGAACAAACACCACAAATATCCACAAAATATATACCTACAAATATATAACACCCCCTTAATATCTCATATTACACATTAAGTGCTTGTTTACGTGCAGAAAGGATCACATAAGCTCAGAAAATCAGTGTTTAAGCTCAAGTTAGCGTGCTAGCTAGCTAGCTACCCCCGCTGAACTCGTAGAACTGCAGTGAGTGAATCACCGCTTAGCTTAGCCTAGCCTAGCCTAGCCTAGCCTAGCCTGGCGTGCTACTGGGCTAAATCAGCTGCCACCAGTCAGATGTGACAGTAAAACCAGTGCAGATATCGGAGGAATTACCGGAACCATCCAGACAGTTTTGACGAGCAGGTTGAATTTAGCTGGTTTGTACTCATCGTCTTTAACCGATAGCGGTAACATCTCTGCTGGAGCCGCTCCGCCGGTAGACCCACTCTATAAACACTACAGGAGCACACACACACACACACACACACACACACACACACACACACACA